>NC_086446.1:788832388-789032388 GCF_028390025.1 Pseudophryne corroboree
TACTGTTTGAGGATAATCATAATTCACCGACAATCAACCTCCATACTGAGTTTTTTTGTTTGGGAACAATTATTGTAAATAATGCCGCACGCGCCTAAATTTTGTGGATGCAGGGCGAGGGGAGTTGAGATGATGGAAAACAGATGGATCATTTCATTTATCTTCCAATTACAGCTGACACTTTGGGTACAGCCACTGCTAGTCATCTGTTACTCCTTTAATGATCCATTACACATCTGTGTTTATTGTTATTCTCAAATGCATTATCTCATTAAGACCTGTAGTGTAATGTCAGATGCTTCTAATGGTGCAATTTCATATTCTTTTATTAATGGCTGCCACAGTATCTCCTAGAGCCTTCTGTGCCAGTGACTAGACGGAGAGGAAAACCCTTTGTTTCTAACTTATGGTGTCTAGCACGGGCTGCACTAATACATAATAGGAGGATGTTTTTGGTGCAGGAGACTCAAGCAGAGTAACATTTCTCTCCCTGCTTAGTAAGATGTGGACTGACAGGATGCATTTTCCCAATCATGTCACTGGTGCACAGTACACATCCAGCGCCAAAAGTTGTCTGTCTGGAAATTGCGTAGCGCAGTGATTCTCAAACTGTGTGCCGTGGCACCCTGAGGTGCCTCCGAGTGCTTGCAGGGGTGCCTCAGGTTGGTGGTCCAGCACAAATTCAAAGATTTAATAAGCCTGGAGAAGGGATAAAGAAGTGATAAAGCAGTGATAATGCACCAGCCAATCAGCTCCTAACTGCCATGTTTCAAATCCATAATGATTGGCTGGTGCATTATCACCTTGCACTTATCCATGGGCGTAGCTACCATAGGTGCAGGGGATGCGGCTGCTATGGGGCCCGAGTCGTCTCTGGGGCCCGAGCCTTCCCCTGCACCCAGCTGATGATCCCTGGCGCTGGCACTTTTTACATTAAAAGTGTGCTGCTGTACAGTGTACACACCTGCTCACCCGGCTGGCTCCGCCTCCCCTGGGTACTAAATAATGCTGGAAGGAGGCGTGGCTGAGTATGCAGGGTCATCCCCGGACCACGGCCACATCTCCTCCCAGCGTCTGTGAGGAGACAGGAGCCGCATCCGGGCTGGCTGGGAGAGCGGGCGCCTGTGAGTAGACAGGAGCCGCAGTCGGAGCCGGGCCGGCCAGAAGAGTGGGTGTCTGTGAGGAGACAGGAGCCGCAGCCGGGCTGGCTGGGAGAGCGGGTGTCTGTGAGTAGACAGGAGCCGCAGTCGGAGCCAGGCCGGCCAGAAGAGCGGGAGTCTGTGAGGAGACAGGAGCCGCAGCCGGGCTGGCTGGGAGAGCGGGCGCCTGTGAGTAGACAGGAGCCGCAGTCGGAGCCGGGCCGGCCAGAAGAGCGGGTGTCTGTGAGGAGACAGGAGCCGCAGCCGGGCTGGCTGGGAGAGCGGGCGCCTGTGAGTAGACAGGAGCCGCAGACGGAGCCGGGCCGGCCAGAAGAGCGGGAGTCTGTGAGGAGACAGGAGCCGCAGCCGGGCTGGCTGGGAGAGCGGGTGCCTGTGAGTAGACAGGAGCCGCAGTCGGAGCCGGGCCGGCCAGAAGAGCGGGAGTCTGTGAGGAGACAGGAGCCACAGCCGGGTTGGCTGGGAGAGCGGGCGCCTGTGAGTAGACAGGAGCCGCAGTCGGAGCCGGGCCGGCCAGAAGAGCGGGAGTCTGTGAGGAGACAGGAGCCACAGCCGGGCTGGCTGGGAGAGCGGGCGCCTGTGAGTAGACAGGAGCCGCAGTTGGAGCCGGGCCGGCCAGAAGAGCGGGAGTCTGTGAGGAGACAGGAGCCGCAACCGGGCTGGCTGGGAGAGCGGGCGCCTGTGAGTAGACAGGAGCCGCAGTCGGGGCCGGGCCGGCCAGAAGAGCGGGAGTCTGTGAGGAGACAGGAGCCGGAGCCGGGCTGGCTGGGAGAGCGGGCGCCTGTGAGTAGACAGGAGCCGCAGTCAGAGCCGGGCCGGCCAGAAGAGCGGTAGTCTGTGAGGAGACAGGAGCCGCAGCCGGGCTGGCTGGGAGAGCGGGCGCCTGTGAGTAGACAGGAGCCGCAGACGGAGCCGGGCCGGCCAGAAGAGCAGGAGCCTGTGAGGAGACTGGAGCCGCAGCCGGGCTGGCTGGGAGAGCGGGCGTCTATGAGTAGACAGGAGCCGCAGTCGGAGCCGGGCCGGCCAGAAGAGCGGGAGTCTGTGAGGAGACAGGAGCCGCAGCCGGGCTGGCTGGGAGAGCGGGCGCCTGTGAGTAGACAGGAGCCGCAGTCGGAGCCGGGCCGGCCAGAAGAGCGGGAGTCTGTGAGGAGACAGGAGCCGCAGCCGGGCTGGCTGGGAGAGCGGGCGCCTGTGAGTAGACAGGAGCCGCAGACGGAGCCGGGCCGGCCAGAAGAGCAGGAGCCTGTGAGGAGACAGGAGCCGCAGCCGGGCTGGCTGGGAGAGCGGGCGTCTGTGAGTAGACAGGAGCCGCAGTCGAAGCCGGGCCGGCCAGAAGAGCGGGAGTCTGTGAGGAGACAGGAGCCGCAGCCGGGCTGGCTGGGAGAGCGGGCGCCTGTGAGTAGACAGGAGCCGCAGTCGGAGCCGGGCCGGCCAGAAGAGCGGGAGTCTGTGAGGAGACAGGAGCCGCAGCCGGGCTGGCTGGGAGAGCGGGCGCCTGTGAGTAGAAAGGAGCCGCCGTCGGAGCCGGGCCGGCCAGAAGAGCGGGAGTCTGTGAGGAGACAGGAGCCGCAGCCGGGCTGGCTGGGAGAGCGGGCGCCTGTGAGTAGACAGGAGCCGCAGTTGGAGCCGGGCCGGCCAGAAGAGCGGGAGTCTGTGAGGAGACAGGAGCCGCAGCCGGGCTGGCTGGGAGAGTGGGCGCCTGTGAGTAGACAGGAGCCGCAGTCGGAGCCGGGCCGGCCAGAAGAGCGGGAGTCTGTGAGGAGACAGGAGCCGCAGCCGGGCTGGCTGGGAGAGCGGGCGCCTGTGAGTAGACAGGAGCCGCAGTCGGAGCCGGGCCGGCCAGAAGAGCGGGAGTCTGTGAGGAGACAGGAGCCGCAGCCGGGCTGGCTGGGAGAGCGGGTGCCTGTGAGTAGACAGGAGCCGCAGTCGGAGCCGGGCCGGCCAGAAGAGCGGGAGTCTGTGAGGAGACAGGAGCCACAGCCGGGTTGGCTGGGAGAGCGGGCGCCTGTGAGTAGACAGGAGCCGCAGTCGGAGCCGGGCCGGCCAGAAGAGCGGGAGTCTGTGAGGAGACAGGAGCCACAGCCGGGCTGGCTGGGAGAGTGGGCGCCTGTGAGTAGACAGGAGCCGCAGTTGGAGCCGGGCCGGCCAGAAGAGCGGGAGTCTGTGAGGAGACAGGAGCCGCAACCGGGCTGGCTGGGAGAGCGGGCGCCTGTGAGTAGACAGGAGCCGCAGTCGGGGCCGGGCCGGCCAGAAGAGCGGGAGTCTGTGAGGAGACAGGAGCCGCAGCCGGGCTGGCTGGGAGAGCGGGCGCCTGTGAGTAGACAGGAGCCGCAGTCAGAGCCGGGCCGGCCAGAAGAGCGGTAGTCTGTGAGGAGACAGGAGCCGCAGCCGGGCTGGCTGGGAGAGCGGGCGCCTGTGAGTAGACAGGAGCCGCAGTTGGAGCCGGGCCGGCCAGAAGAGCGGGAGTCTGTGAGGAGACAGGAGCCGCAACCGGGCTGGCTGGGAGAGCGGGCGCCTGTGAGTAGACAGGAGCCGCAGTCGGGGCCGGGCCGGCCAGAAGAGCGGGAGTCTGTGAGGAGACAGGAGCCGCAGCCGGGCTGGCTGGGAGAGCGGGCGCCTGTGAGTAGACAGGAGCCGCAGTCAGAGCCGGGCCGGCCAGAAGAGCGGTAGTCTGTGAGGAGACAGGAGCCGCAGCCGGGCTGGCTGGGAGAGCGGGCGCCTGTGAGTAGACAGGAGCCGCAGACAGACCCGGGCCGGCCAGAAGAGCAGGAGCCTGTGAGGAGACAGGAGCCGCAGCCGGGCTGGCTGGGAGAGCGGGCGTCTGTGAGTAGACAGGAGCCGCAGTCAGAGCCGGGCCGGCCAGAAGAGCGGGAGTCTGTGAGGAGACAGGAGCCGCAGCCGGGCTGGCTGGGAGAGCGGGCGCCTGTGAGTAGACAGGAGCCGCAGTCGGAGCCGGGCCGGCCAGAAGAGCGGGAGTCTGTGAGGAGACAGGAGCCGCAGCCGGGCTGGCTGGGAGAGCGGGCGCCTGTGAGTAGACAGGAGCCGCAGTCGGAGCCGGGCCGGCCAGAAGAGCGGGAGTCTGTGAGGAGACAGGAGCCGCAGCCGGGCTGGCTGGGAGAGCGGGCGCCTGTGAGTAGACAGGAGCCGCAGTTGGAGCTGGGCCGGCCAGAAGAGCGGGAGTCTGTGAGTAGACAGGAGCCGCAGCCGGGCTGGCTGGGAGAGTGGGCGCCTGTGAGTAGACAGGAGCCGCAGTCGGAGCCGGGCCGGCCAGAAGAGCGGGAGTCTGTGAGGAGACAGGAGCCGCAGCCGGGCTGGCTGGGAGAGCGGGCGCCTGTGAGTAGACAGGAGCCGCAGTCGGAGCCGGGCCGGCCAGAAGAGCGGGAGTCTGTGAGGAGACAGGAGCCGCAGCCGGGCTGGCTGGGAGAGCGGGTGCCTGTGAGTAGACAGGAGCCGCAGTCGGAGCCGGGCCGGCCAGAAGAGCGGTAGTCTGTGAGGAGACAGGAGCCACAGCCGGGTTGGCTGGGAGAGCGGGCGCCTGTGAGTAGACAGGAGCCGCAGTCGGAGCCGGGCCGGCCAGAAGAGCGGGAGTCTGTGAGGAGACAGGAGCCACAGCCGGGCTGGCTGGGAGAGCGGGCGCCTGTGAGTAGACAGGAGCCGCAGTTGGAGCCGGGCCGGCCAGAAGAGCGGGAGTCTGTGAGGAGACAGGAGCCGCAACCGGGCTGGCTGGGAGAGCGGGCGCCTGTGAGTAGACAGGAGCCGCAGTCGGGGCCGGGCCGGCCAGAAGAGCGGGAGTCTGTGAGGAGACAGGAGCCGCAGCCGGGCTGGCTGGGAGAGCGGGCGCCTGTGAGTAGACAGGAGCCGCAGTCAGAGCCGGGCCGGCCAGAAGAGCGGTAGTCTGTGAGGAGACAGGAGCCGCAGCCGGGCTGGCTGGGAGAGCGGGCGCCTGTGAGTAGACAGGAGCCGCAGACGGAGCCGGGCCGGCCAGAAGAGCAGGAGCCTGTGAGGAGACAGGAGCCGCAGCCGGGCTGGCTGGGAGAGCGGGCGTCTGTGAGTAGACAGGAGCCGCAGTCGGAGCCGGGCCGGCCAGAAGAGCGGGAGTCTGTGAGGAGACAGGAGCCGCAGCCGGGCTGGCTGGGAGAGCGGGCGCCTGTGAGTAGACAGGAGCCGCAGTCGGAGCCGGGCCGGCCAGAAGAGCGGGAGTCTGTGAGGAGACAGGAGCCGCAGCCGGGCTGGCTGGAAGAGCGGGCGCCTGTGAGTAGACAGGAGCCGCAGTCGGAGCCGGGCCGGCCAGAAGAGCGGGAGTCTGTGAGGAGACAGGAGCCGCAGCCGGGCTGGCTGGGAGAGCGGGCGCCTGTGAGTAGACAGGAGCCGCAGTTGGAGCTGGGCCGGCCAGAAGAGCGGGAGTCTGTGAGGAGACAGGAGCCGCAGCCGGGCTGGCTGGGAGAGTGGGCGCCTGTGAGTAGACAGGAGCCGCAGTCGGAGCCGGGCCGGCCAGAAGAGCGGGAGTCTGTGAGGAGACAGGAGCCGCAGCCGGGCTGGCTGGGAGAGCGGGCGCCTGTGAGTAGACAGGAGCCGCAGTCGGAGCCGGGCCGGCCAGAAGAGCGGGAGTCTGTGAGGAGACAGGAGCCGCAGCCGGGCTGGCTGGGAGAGCGGGTGCCTGTGAGTAGACAGGAGCCGCAGCCGGGCTGGCTGGGAGAGCGGGTGCCTGTGAGTAGACAGGAGCCGCAGTCGGAGCCGGGCCGGCCAGAAGAGCGGGAGTCTGTGAGGAGACAGGAGCCACAGCCGGGTTGGCTGGGAGAGCGGGCGCCTGTGAGTAGACAGGAGCCGCAGTCGGAGCCGGGCCGGCCAGAAGAGCGAGAGTCTGTGAGGAGACAGGAGCCACAGCCGGGCTGGCTGGGAGAGCGGGCGCCTGTGAGTAGACAGGAGCCGCAGTTGGAGCCGGGCCGGCCAGAAGAGCGGGAGTCTGTGAGGAGACAGGAGCCGCAACCGGGCTGGCTGGGAGAGCGGGCGCCTGTGAGTAGACAGGAGCCGCAGTCGGGGCCGGGCCGGCCAGAAGAGCGGGAGTCTGTGAGGAGACAGGAGCCGCAGCCGGGCTGGCTGGGAGAGCGGGCGCCTGTGAGTAGACAGGAGCCGCAGTCAGAGCCGGGCCGGCCAGAAGAGCGGTAGTCTGTGAGGAGACAGGAGCCGCAGCCGGGCTGGCTGGGAGAGCGGGCGCCTGTGAGTAGACAGGAGCCGCAGACGGAGCCGGGCCGGCCAGAAGAGCAGGAGCCTGTGAGGAGACAGGAGCCGCAGCCGGGCTGGCTGGGAGAGCGGGCGTCTGTGAGTAGACAGGAGCCGCAGTCGGAGCCGGGCCGGCCAGAAGAGCGGGAGTCTGTGAGGAGACAGGAGCCGCAGCCGGGCTGGCTGGGAGAGCGGGCGCCTGTGAGTAGACAGGAGCCGCAGTCGGAGCCAGGCCGGCCAGAAGAGCGGGAGTCTGTGAGGAGACAGGAGCCGCAGCCGGGCTGGCTGGGAGAGCGGGCGCCTGTGAGTAGACAGGAGCCGCAGTCGGAGCCGGGCCGGCCAGAAGAGCGGGAGTCTGTGAGGAGACAGGAGCCGCAGCCGGGCTGGCTGGGAGAGCGGGCGCCTGTGAGTAGACAGGAGCCGCAGTTGGAGCTGGGCCGGCCAGAAGAGCGGGAGTCTGTGAGGAGACAGGAGCCGCAGCCGGGCTGGCTGGGAGAGTGGGCGCCTGTGAGTAGACAGGAGCCGCAGTCGGAGCCAGGCCGGCCAGAAGAGCGGGAGTCTGTGAGGAGACAGGAGCCGCAGCCGGGCTGGCTGGGAGAGCGGGCGCCTGTGAGTAGACAGGAGCCGCAGTCGGAGCCGGGCCGGCCAGAAGAGCGGGAGTCTGTGAGGAGACAGGAGCCGCAGCCGGGCTGGCTGGGAGAGCGGGTGCCTGTGAGTAGACAGGAGCCGCAGTCGGAGCCGGGCCGGCCAGAAGAGCGGAAGTCTGTGAGGAGACAGGAGCCACAGCCGGGTTGGCTGGGAGAGCGGGCGCCTGTGAGTAGACAGGAGCCGCAGTCGGAGCCGGGCCGGCCAGAAGAGCGGGAGTCTGTGAGGAGACAGGAGCCACAGCCGGGCTGGCTGGGAGAGCGGGCGCCTGTGAGTAGACAGGAGCCGCAGTTGGAGCCGGGCCGGCCAGAAGAGCGGGAGTCTGTGAGGAGACAGGAGCCACAGCCGGGCTGGCTGGGAGAGCGGGCGCCTGTGAGTAGACAGGAGCCGCAGTTGGAGCCGGGCCGGCCAGAAGAGCGGGAGTCTGTGAGGAGACAGGAGCCGCAACCGGGCTGGCTGGGAGAGCGGCGCCTGTGAGTAGACAGGAGCCGCAGTCGGGGCCGGGCCGGCCAGAAGAGCGGGAGTCTGTGAGGAGACAGGAGCCGCAGCCGGGCTGGCTGGGAGAGCGGGCGCCTGTGAGTAGACAGGAGCCGCAGTCAGAGCCGGGCCGGCCAGAAGAGCGGTAGTCTGTGAGGAGACAGGAGCCGCAGCCGGGCTGGCTGGGAGAGCGGGCGCCTGTGAGTAGACAGGAGCCGCAGACGGAGCCGGGCCGGCCAGAAGAGCAGGAGCCTGTGAGGAGACAGGAGCCGCAGCCGGGCTGGCTGGGAGAGCGGGCGTCTGTGAGTAGACAGGAGCCGCAGTCGGAGCCGGGCCGGCCAGAAGAGCGGGAGTCTGTGAGGAGACAGGAGCCGCAGCCGGGCTGGCTGGGAGAGCGGGCGCCTGTGAGTAGACAGGAGCCGCAGTCGGAGCCGGGCCGGCCAGAAGAGCGGGAGTCTGTGAGGAGACAGGAGCCGCAGCCGCAGCCAGGCTGGCTGGGAGAGCGGGCGCCTGTGAGTAGACAGGAGCCGCAGTCGGAGCCGGGCCGGCCAGAAGAGCGGGAGTCTGTGAGGAGACAGGAGCCGCAGCCGGGCTGGCTGGGAGAGCGGGCGCCTGTGAGTAGACAGGAGCCGCAGTTGGAGCCGGGCCAGCCAGAAGAGCGGGAGTCTGTGAGGAGACAGGAGCCGCAGCCGGGCTGGCTGGGAGAGTGGGCGCCTGTGAGTAGACAGGAGCCGCAGTCGGAGCCGGGCCGGCCAGAAGAGCGGGAGTCTGTGAGGAGACAGGAGCCGCAGCCGGGCTGGCTGGGAGAGCGGGCGCCTGTGAGTAGACAGGAGCCGCAGTTGGAGCCGGGCCGGCCAGAAGAGCGGGTGTCTGTGACGAGACAGGAGCCGCAGCCGGGCTGGCTGGGAGAGCGGGCGCCTGTGAGTAGACAGGAGCCGCAGTCGGAGCCGGGCCGGCCAGAAGAGCGGGAGTCTGTGAGGAGACAGGAGCCGCAGCCAAGCTGGCTGGGAGAGCGGGCGCCTGTAAGTAGACAGGAGCCGCAGTCGGAGCCGGGCCGGCCAGAAGAGCGGGAGTCTGTGAGGAGACAGGAGCCGCAGCCGGGCTGGCTGGGAGAGCGGGCGCCTGTGAGTAGACAGGAGCCGCAGTCGGAGCCGGGCCGGCCAGAAGAGCGGGAGTCTGTGAGGAGACAGGAGCCGCAGCCGGGCTGGCTGGGAGAGCGGGCGCCTGTGAGTAGACAGGAGCCGCAGTCGGAGCCGGGCCGGCCAGAAGAGCGGGAGTCTGTGAGGAGACAGGACCCGCAGCCAGGCTGGCTGGGAGAGCGGGCGCCTGTGAGTAGACAGGAGCCGCAGTCGGAGCCGGGCCGGCCAGAAGAGCGGGAGTCTGTGAGGAGACAGGAGCCGCAGCCGGGCTGGCTGGGAGAGCGGGCGCCTGTGAGTAGACAGGAGCCGCAGTCGGAGCCGGGCCGGCCAGAAGAGCGGGAGTCTGTGAGGAGACAGGAGCCGCTGCCGGGCTGGCTGGGAGAGCGGATGTGGCGGCAGTGCAGACGGTGAGTGCTGCTGATAGACCACGGGGAAGGGGATCTTTAAGTAGTTGGGGGGGGGATCTTTGATTAATCCATAGGGGGGGCGGGCGGTCATGGAATTCTGCTATGGGGCCCCGAATGAGATAGCTATGCCCCTGCACTTATCACTGCTTTATCACTTCTGTAGGATAATAAATCTGACCCAACAAATTATTTATGGTAAATGTAACAGGCAAAACCAATGCTAATGGCTGCCAATCACAATATATGTGGACAATCAGAAGCAAATGTTGTCCCTCACCACACAATTGCACCTAAGAATAGCATATTATTATTTATTATTATTATTATTAACAGTTTCTTATATAGCGCAGCATATTCCGTTGCGCTTTACAATTAGAACAACAGTAATAGAACAAAACTGGGTAAAAACAGACAGACATAGAGGTAGGAAGGCCCTGCTCGCAAGCTTACAATCTATAGGGAGATAGGCATAGATACACAAGCATATAAACACAGTTTACTTATTTTAATATTTCTTTCTAAATATCTCAAAAAGAAACTTTTTGCCTAGGGGTGCCATGAAAAAAATTCTAATACTGTAGGGCGCCGTGATTCAAAAAAGTTTGGGAGCCACTGGTGTAGCGGAAAGCAACATTTGTCCTTCTTGTTAAGACTTTTTTATAGATATGTTGCCTAGGCTTTTTAAGTATACAGTATGGATGGTGTAATGGTTAGCATTACTGCCTCACAGCACTGAGGTCATGGGTTTGACTCCCCGAGAATAAACAAACTCCACACAGTAAGAGCCATGGTGGGAATTGGCCATGGACCAGGGATGGATTTCACTGGGCCTCACAGCAAAATGTGTATGTGCTCCCATGGCCACTTCTCAGATGTTTTGAGCATATGAGGTATGGGATGCAGCCCGAAGGTTGACAATCACATTGTTGAAATATCGACATGGAACATGGTGACATCTGTAGAACACCAACATGTTCACAATGTTGGCATCTGAAATGTCGATATGTGCAATGTTGGCATTCCCCACAATGCCGACACCAGGATTAGGTGCAGGAGGGATGGGCTAGGCTTATGCTGCAAGCTGGAGAGATAGGATTAAGGTTAGGGATGGGGAAGCATACTCACTGGAGACAACTCTGCCAGAACTCTGCGTAAGCTTCCCACAGGGAAAGTGAAGCCGATGCAACACCAGGACTGTTTTGGCCACAATTCTAATTTGACCTTAAGCATGTAAGGTCAAATATTGGTGAACCACCTAGGAGGCATGATGAGTGATTTGCAAACATTGCATTCAGTGAGCCTCTAGATGTTAAAGAAGCCAACGTCAAGTGCCGACTGGTCTGCGATAGACAAAGAGATGAAATTGCTTGATAAAAACACTATGTGGACTATGGGTAAGAGACCAAGTCATTGGAAAACAATTAAGAGTAAATGGGTGTTCTCCAGGAAAATGAAAGCAGATGGAAGCATTGCATGGTACAAGGTCCAATTAGTTGCAGAGGTTGCACCCAAAAATCAGAAATCAACAGGGAGAACTATTCTCTAGTGATAAAATACAGTACCTTATGACTGGTCATGGCTATATAAGCATTGCATGATACAATACTGTACATACTGGATTCCAATGCAGCATTCCTGATTCCTGTGAATTGATGGAGAAAATTTACAAGGAACCGCCAGAACACTATAATGAGAAGCTGTTCAACAAAGGTACATAAAATTAGATACTGTATTACAAGAAATGTTTTTGGACCATTCTAAAATAGACCATTGTCTTTACTATGCATAAATAAAGAAGAAACTCTTCCCTGTTATCGTATACAGTATGTTGGCAGTATACATTTTTAATTTGTTGGCTCCCGGGATCCCGGCGTTCAGCATACCGACAGCTGGCAATGCCGGCAGCCGGAATACCAGTGCAACAGGACTATTCCCACTCGTGGGTGTCCACGACACATAGAGTGTGAATAGAACCTGTGGCAAGTGCAGTGAGCCACTGAGCTCGCAGTGTGGCGAGCCAACCTGCAAGGGGACATTTTGCGCTCACCCCACTGCCGACATACTGGCAGCCAGGATGCCGCTGTCAGTATATTGATGGCCGGTATCCCGGCCGCAGGTAAATCATACTGAATCTGGGATATTTTTACAACTGTGCTCAATAAGTACACTCATTTGTTCATTCCTAAGGTCAACAAAAACAGGAGTAGTAAATTCAAACTTAAGAAGAAGGTCAAGGAAAAAATGGATAAAAAGAGGCATGCTTTCAAAGAATTTTAGTCTGACAGGAAGGCGCAATCATTCCAGTTCTACAAGGAATGTAACAGAAAATGCAAACAAGAAATCAGAGCAGCTAAAATAGAAAACGAAAAACAATTCCAAAGGAGAGTAAAACAAACCCTAAAAAGGTCTTTAAGTATATAAATGGTAAAAGGTTAAAAAAGGAGAATATTGGACCATTAAAGGGGGTGCTGGATGTCTTGATTAATTATGATAGGGAAAAAGCAGAGTTATTGAATACATTCTTTTCATCACTTTTCACGAGAGAGGACCGGTTGACGAGAGTAGAGCACAACATAAACTATAATAATGACCCATTGCTAAGTACTTGGGTAAACAAGGAAGTTGTCCAGGAGAGACTAAGTAAAATTAAGATAAATAAATCTCCTGGCCCGGATGGACTTCACCCTAGGGTTCTTATGGAACTTAACTCAGAGCTATCGAGACCCCTATATTTGATTTTCAGTGAGTCAATGACATCAGGAATGATACCAAATGACTGGCGTATAGCAGAGGTAGTCCCAATATTTAAAAAGGGAATTAAAACTCATCCCAGTAACTATAGACCGGTAAGTTTGACATTATAGTGGGGAAAAATACTAGAAGGTATATTAAGGGATAGCATGCTAGAGTACTTTGATACCTCCAAGGTTATTACTAGGAATCAACATGGTTTTGTGAAGGACAGGTCATGTCAAACTTATTTAATAATCTTCTTCGAGAAAGTGAGCGATAATATTGATCAGGGTAAAGCAGTGGATGTGGTCTTTTTGGACTTTTCTAAGGCCTTTGACAAAGTTCCACATAGACTTATTTTCAAACTAAGAGAGCTTGGGGTAGGAAACACTATTTATACTTGGGTGAGTAATTGGCTGTACAACAGGGAACAGCGAGTGGTGATTAATGGGATGTTCTCTGAATGGGCCTCAGTGCTCAGTGGAATACCGCAGGGTTCAGTACTAGGGCCATTGCTGTTTAACATATTCATTAATGACCTAGGAGTGTGCCTAGAAAGCACAGTATCAATTTTTGCAGATGATACAAAACTATGTAGAGTAATTAATTCAGACAAGGTTGTATAGTCTCTACCGAATGATTTATCTAGTTGGAGGTCTGGGCAGACAAATGGAGAATGAGGTTCAATATAGACAAATGTAAAGTTATGCACTTTGGGGCTAAGAACAATAGGGCAGCCTATAAACTAAATGGGGAAAATGTAGGGATAACGGTAGTTGAAAAAGATTAGGGGGAGCTCATCGATAATAGACTTAGGGGGACATTTACTAAGCAGTGATAGGAGCGGAGAAGGGAGCCAGTGAAGAAGTTGCCCCATCAACCAATTAGCAGCTCTGTATAATTTTATAGTATGCAAATTATAGATGTTACTGCAGTGCTGATTGGTTGCCATGGGCATTTCTCCACTGGCTCACTTCTCCGCTCTTATCACTGCTTAGTAAATGTTTCCCTTAGTAGCAGTACGCAATGTCAAAATGCAGCAACAAAAGCAAATAAGGTGTTAGCATTCATAAAACAGGGAATGGAGAAAAGGGGTGAGAGTGTAATCCTGCCGCGGTATAAATCATTGGTGCGTCCGCACCTGGAATATTGTGTACAGTTCTGGGCACCTCCCTATAAAAAAAGATATCTTGGAACTTGAAAGGATTCAGAGGCGAGCCACCAAACTGGTTAAGGGGATAGAGACACTGAATTATGAGGAAAGACTAAAAAGGCTAGAGTTGTTTACACTGGAAAAGAGGCGACTGAGAGGGGACATTATTAATATTTATAAATACATAAAGGGACAATTCAAGGATTTATCAGACTCTGTTTATCAAAAAAATGCTACACATGACACGAGGACAACCCCTGAGGTTAGAAGAAATTTTATTTATACACAACGAAGAAAGGGTTCTTCACAGTGAGAGCAGTAAGGATTTGGAACTCTCTGCCAGAGAGGGTAGTAATGGTGGACTCAATCAATAAGTTTAAAAATGGACTAGCTAAATTCCTAATTGAAAGTAATATCCAAGGATACAGCATTTAAATGATATAAAATTTTGTAATACAAGTTGAACTCGATGTCTTTTTTCAGCCTCAACAACCATGTAACTATGTAACCCATGATGACGCCCTACTATTAGCAGGCCAGAAAGAAAACATCGGCAAAGTAAAGGAGTTACTGGTCAGAATTTTAAAATAAAAGACATAGGTCCAGCAGAGTATTTGTAAGGCCTGAGGATCAAGAAAGACTTAGATAAAGGTATAATATCTGTTGACCAGCAGACCTTTATTGAAAATATGTCTGAAAAGTACTATATGGAATGTCTGATGCCAAACCTATAGCCACTCCTATCAACAAAAGCACAAAGTTGTGTAAGTGTTACAATTCTTGGATTTACAAGAGAAAAGTCATAAAGAAAAAGAAGAAGAAGCCCAGGAATCACGGAAAAGACATTGAGGAGTATCTTGAAGATAGGATTAAATAGCAATAAAAAGTAACTGAAGTAATATTCCAAGAAGAAGCTTGATTGAAGAGAACAGCACCACAAAGATGAGACTTATGGGCCCTACACACTGACAGATCCGCCGCTGAGCTGCCCAACGGCGGATACGGCTGACAGGTGACCCGGCGGCGGGGGAGCAGTGACGGGGGGAGTGAAGTTTCTTCACTCTCCCCGTCACCTGGCTCCATAGCAGTGCAGGCAAATATGGACGAGATCCTCCATATTGGCCTGCATGCACAAGCGACGGGGCACCAGCAATGAACGAGCGCGGGGCCGCGCATCGTTCATCGCTGGTGCCTCCACACTGAAAGATATGAATGGTATCTTGTTCATTAATGAACGAGATCGTTCATATCTTTCAGTATTATCGCCCAGTGTGTAGGGCCCATAAGTCATGGTGAGGTAATTCACCGAAGAGATGACCTTAGCCGTTGTGATGTGGTGACATAATTTGTAATCCAAAAGAGATGGTAATGGAGTTATAAGTCACCGCAGAGATAAGACTCAATTGTGGTGAGGTAATTCACCGCAGAGATGAGACTCGATCGTGCTGAGGTAATTGACCGCAGAGATGAGACTTGATCATGGTGAGGTAATTCACCACAGAGAAGAGACAGTGTCCAATTAAAAACAGTTCTGGAGGCAAAGGCAAGATGATGAAAACCCAGGAACGAATTCACAGGACCCACAGGTGCAAGCTCTAGACACTACACGGACCAGTAGTTTCACACTAGGTGTAAGTATAACCGGCTCCTAGAGCTGGTCAGATGAGCCTTTTAAATGAGAGTCCATCAGTCACCAGCAGGAGGAGTATAATTGACTGACTGGAAGCAGATGTAACGCTGCACGAGGTTCCGGGCAGTCACAGAAGCCTCCCCGCAACAACAAAAAAAAAATGCCATGAGCCCCGGCGTCCTGGTTGCCAAGGAGCCAGTGACCGGGTGCCAGAGGGAAGCTATCGTCTCCTAGCCACTGCAGGGAACAATCCACGGCACCTCATGACAATAAGAGTATGTCACCCACAGATGAGAAGGAGGCAGAAGATATGAAATGTCCCTTATCGGAATGCTATCCGGCATCTGATGTATGCAAGTGTTGGAATTCTGCCTTATATCACACAAGTCAGCAAGTTTGCTACAAACACAGGAAGACAGCATTGGGATTTGGGACACATGTAAAAATGATCCTGAGGTATTTAAAATGGATGCCATACATTACGCTGTAATTCACCATGTCTGGGAATTCCACTATGGAGTTATTCTGTGATGCTGACAAGGGGAGGGGGGGGGGAGGGGCAGAATGTGGATGACCACCATTACAGTGGTCATCCACAGTGCATTACAGTACGGCACTGACTGCATCAGCCAAGGAGGCACTACACTTAAAGGAGACCTTGGGTGAACTGAATGTCGTAGACCTACAAGATGCCATCAACATTGGAAGGTGCCATTGATTTGTCACACAGCACCAAGTCCACAGGATAAAACACATTACTACTCTCACTTGTATTGGATCTATTGCCTCTCAAATCTGGGTATACAGTCAGAGTACCCTCCCCCGGTGCCACTAGTCTCTGGTTAAATATGGCATACAGTCAGGGGAATTTCAGCAGAGGAGGGGGCCCGTGTGCACCTCCGGGTGGGCCCCCTCTTCTGTATGGTGCTGTATACTCCGGCATTGTGTCAGAATCTACTGCGCATGCGCAGGTCTCAGGAAACATGGCACCCGCCATGACCTGGAAACCAATTTGGCTACTGCGCATGCTTAGCAGCCATTTTGGCAACGATTCCTGTCACGTGCGCAGCGCCCAACGCTGGACTCTGGAAAGGTAAGTATTAAAATGGGTGCAGTGTGTGGGGTGTGGGCCACCCCTTGCACCCATTATAGAAACGCCAATGCATACAATACTTATGAGCTCAGACATTGGGCCTAATTCAGACCTGATCACAGCAGCAAAATTGTTCTCTAATGGGCAAAACCATGTGCACTGCAGGTGGGGCAGATGTAACATGTGCAGAGAGAGTTAGATTTGGGTGGGTTATAGTGTTTCTCTAACGTCCTAGTGGATGCTGGGACTCCGTCAGGACCATGGGGAATAGCGGGCTCCGCAGGAGACAGGGCACATCTAAATAAAGCTTTTAGGATCACATGGTGCGTACTGGCTCCTCCCCCTATGACCCTCCTCCAAGCCTCAGTTAGGTTTTTGTGCCCGTCCGAGAAGGGTGCAATCTAGGTGGCTCTCCTAAAGAGCTGCTTAGAAAAAGTTTTTTTAGGTTTAAATCTCAGTGAATCCTGCTGGCAACAGGATCACTGCATCGAGGGACTTAGGGGAGAGATTTCCAACTCACCTGCGTGCAGGATGGATTGGAGTCTTAGGCTACTGGACACTTAGCTCCAGAGGGAGTCGGAACACAGGTCCTCCTGGGGTTCGTCCCGGAGCCGCGCCGCCGATCCCCCTTACAGACGCTGAAGACGGAGGTCCGGAAAGCAGGCGGCAGAAGACTCCTCAGTCTTCATGAAGGTAGCGCACAGCACTGCAGCTGTGCGCCATTGTTGCTACACGTCTCACTGATTCAGTCACGGAGGGTGCAGGGCGCTGCTGGGGGCGCCCTGGGCAGCAATATTAAATACCTTTAGTGGCAAAATAAATACATCACATATAGCCATTAAGGCTATATGTATGTATTTAACCCAGGCCAGTTTTCCTAAAACCCGGGAGAAAAGCCCGCCGAAAAAGGGGCGGGGCTTATTCTCCTCAGCACTCAGCGCCATTTTCCTGCTCAGCTCCGCTGGTGAGGAAGGCTCCCAGGACTCTCCCCTGCACTGCACTACAGAAACAGGGTAACAAAGAGAAGGGGGGCATAATTTGGCGATATTGATATATTAAAAGCGCTTATATCAAAAACAACACCTTCTAGGGTTGTTTATATACATTTATAGCGCTTTTGGTGTGTGCTGGCAAACTCTCCCTCTGTCTCCCCAAAGGGCTAAGAGGGTCCTGTCTTCGATTAGAGCATTCCCTGTGTGGCTGCTGTGTGTCGGTACGTGTGTGTCGACATGTATGAGGACGATGTTGGTGTGGAGGCAGAGCAATTGCCGGTAATGGTGATGTCACCCCCTAGGGAGTCGACACCGGAATGGATGGCTTTAGTTATGGAATTACGTGATAATGTTAGCACATTACAAAAGTCAGTTGACGAAATGAGACGGCCGGAAAACCAGTTAGTACCGGCTCAGGCGTCTCAGACACCGTCAGGGGCTGTAAAACGTCCCTTACCTCAGTCAGTCGACACGGGTACCGACACAGATGAATCTAGTGTCGACGGTGAAGAAACAAACGTATTTTCCAATAGGGCCACACGTTATATGATCACGGCAATGAAGGAGGCTTTGCAGATCTCTGATACTGCTGGTACCTCAAAAAGGGGTATTATGTGGGGGGTGAAAAAACTACCTGTAGCTTTTCCAGAATCAGAGGAATTGAATGACGTGTGTGACGAAGCGTGGGTTAACCCAGATAGAAAACTGCTAATTTCCAAGAAGTTATTGGCATTATACCCTTTCCCACCAGAGGTTAGGGCGCGCTGGGAAACACCCCCTAGGGTGGATAAGGCGCTCACACGTTTATCAAAGCAAGTGGCGTTGCCGTCTCCTGATACGGCCGCCCTCAAGGATCCAGCAGATAGGAGGCTGGAAACTACACTGAAGAGTATATACACACATACTGGTGTTATACTGCGACCGGCAGTAGCCTCAGCCTGGATGTGCAGTGCTGGGGTAGTGTGGTTGGATTCTCTGACTGAAAATATTGATACCCTGGATAGGGACAGTATTTTATTGACTCTAGAGCAATTAAAGGATGCTTTTCTTTATATGCGAGATGCTCAGAGGGATATTTGTACTCTAGCATCAAGAGTAAGCGCGATGTCCATATCTGCCAGAAGAAGTTTATGGACGCGACAGTGGTCAGGTGATGCGGATTCCAAAAGGCATATGGAAGTATTGCCATATAAAGGAGAGGAATTATTTGGGGTCGGTCTTTCGGACCTGGTGGCCACGGCAACTGCCGGCAAATCCACTTTTTTACCTCAGACCCCCTCCCAACAGAAAAAGACACCGTCTTTTCAGCCGCAGTCCTTTCGCTCCTATAAAAACAAGCGACCAAAAGGACAGTCTTATCTGCCGCGAGGCAGAGGAAAGGGTAAGAGAGGGCAGCAAGCAGCCCCTGCCCAGGACCAGAAGCCCGCCCCGGGTTCTACAAAGCCATCAGCATGACGCTGGGGCTTTACAAGCGGACTCAGGAGCGGTGGGGGGTCGACTCAAGATTTTCAGCAATCAGTGGGCTCGCTCACAAGTGGACCCGTGGATCCTGCAGATAATATCTCAGGGTTACATGTTGGAGTTCGAAAGGTCTCCCCCTCGCCGGTTCCTAAAGTCTGCTTTACCAACGTCTCCCTCAGAAAGGACGTCGGTTTTGGAAGCCATTCACAAGCTGTATTCTCAGCAGGTGATAGTCAAGGTACCCCTCCTACAACAGGGAAAGGGGTATTATTCCACACTATTTGTGGTACCGAAGCCGGACGGTTCGGTAAGACCTATTCTAAACCTGAAATCCTTGAACCTGTACATACAGAAATTCAAGTTCAAGATGGAGTCACTCAGAGCAGTGATAGCGAATCTGGAAGAAGGGGACTTCATGGTGTCCCTGGACATAAAGGATGCTTATCTGCATGTCCCAATTTACCCCTCACACCAAGGGTATCTCAGGTTCGTGATACAAGACTGTCATTATCAGTTTCAAACGCTGCCGTTTGGTTTGTCCACGGCCCCTCGGGTCTTTACCAAGGTAATGACCGAAATGATGGTTCTTCTACGAAGAAAAGGCGTATTAATTATCCCTTACTTGGACGATCTCCTGATAAGGGCAAAGTCCAGAGAACAGCTGGAAGTCGGTGTAGCACTAACCCAGGTAGTGCTTCAGCAACACGGGTGGATTCTGAATCTTCCAAAATCTCAATTGACCCCGACAACTCATCTGCTGTTCCTGGGAATGATTCTGGACACGGTTCAGAAAAAGGTGTTTCTCCCGGAGGAGAAAGCAAGGGAGTTATCCGAACTTGTCAGGAACCTCCTAAAACCAGGAACTGTGTCAGTACATCAATGCACAAGAGTCCTGGGAAAGATGGTGGCTTCTTACGAAGCGATTCCATTCGTCAGATTCCATGCACGGACATTTCAGTGGGATCTGCTGGACAAATGGTCCGGATCGCATCTGCACATGCATCAGCGGATAACACTGTCACCAAGAACAAGGTTGTCTCTCCTGTGGTGGTTGCAGAGTGCCCATCTGTTAGAGGGCCGCAGATTCGGCATACAGGACTGGGTCCTGGTGACTACGGATGCCAGCCTACGAGGCTGGGGAGCAGTCACACAGGGAAGAAACTTCCAGGGCGTGTGGTCAAACCTGGAGACGTCCCTTCACATAAATATACTGGAGCTAAGAGCGATCTACAATGCTCTAAGCCTGGCAAAATCGCTGCTTCAGGGTCAGCCGGTGTTGATCCAGTCGGACAACATCACGGCAGTCGCCCACGTAAACCGACAAGGCGGCACGAGAAGCAGAAGAGCAATGACAGAAGCTGCAAGGATTCTGCGCTGGGCGGAGAATCATGTCATAGCACTGTCAGCAGTGTTCATCCCGGGAGTGGACAACTGGGAAGCAGACTTCCTCAGCAGACACGACCTTCACCCGGGAGAGTGGGGACTTCATCCAGAAGTCTTCCACATGATTGTGAACCGTTGGGAAAGACCAAAGGTGGACATGATGGCGTCTCGCCTCAACAAAAAATTGGACAGATATTGCGCCAGGTCAAGAGACCCTCAGGCAATAGCTGTGGACGCTCTGGTAACACCGTGGGTGTACCAGTCAGTGTATGTGTTCCCTCCTCTGCCTCTCATACCAAAGGTACTGAGAATTATACGGAAAAGAGGAGTAAGAACAATACTGGTGGCTCCGGACTGGCCAAGAAGAACTTGGTATCCGGAACTTCAAGAGATGCTCACGGAGGATCCATGGCCTCTACCTCTAAGAAGGGATCTGCTTCAGCAGGGACCTTGTATGTTCCAAGACTTACCGCGTCTGCGTTTGACGGCATGGCGGTTGAACGCCGGATTCTAAAAGAAAAGGGCATTCCAGAGGAAGTTATTCCTACCTTGATTAAGGCTAGAAAGGAAGTGACTGTACAACATTATCACCGCATTTGGCGAAAATATGTTGCGTGGTGTGAGGCCAAGAAGGCTCCAACGGAAGAATTTCAATTGGGTCGATTCTTACATTTCCTGCAAGCAGGATTGTCTATGGGCCTAAAATTGGGGTCCATTAAAGTTCAAATTTCGGCCTTATCAATCTTCTTCCAGAAGGAATTGGCATCAGTGCCTGAAGTACAAACTTTTGTCAAAGGTGTACTACATATACAACCCCCAATAGTGCCTCCAGTGGCACCGTGGGATTTGAACGTAGTTTTGAATTTTCTCAAATCTCATTGGTTTGAGCCTCTAAAATCGGTAGATTTAAAATACCTTACATGGAAGGTAACCATGCTATTGGCCCTGGCTTCAGCCAGGAGAGTTTCAGAGTTGGCGGCTTTATCATACAAAAGCCCATATCTGATTTTCCATTCGGACAGGGCAGAACTGCGGACACGTCCTCATTTTCTCCCTAAGGTGGTTTCGGCTTTTCACTTGAACCAGCCTATTGTGGTGCCTGCGGCTACTAGCGACTTGGAGGACTCCAAGTTACTGGACGTTGTCAGAGCATTAAAAATATATATTTCAAGGACAGCTGGAGTCAGAAAATCTGACTCGTTGTTTATATTGTATGCACCCAACAAGATGGGTGCTCCTGCGTCTAAACAGACGATTGCACGTTGGATCTGTAGCACAATCCAACTTGCACATTCTGTGGCAGGCCTGCCACAGCCTAAATCTGTAAAGGCCCACTCCACAAGGAAAGTGGGCTCATCTTGGGCGGCTGCCCGAGGGGTCTCGGCATTACAACTTTGCCGAGCAGCTACGTGGTCAGGGGAGAACACGTTTGTAAAATTTTACAAATTTGATACTCTGGCTAAGGAGGACCTGGAGTTCTCTCATTCGGTGCTGCAGAGTCATCCGCACTCTCCCGCCCGTTTGGGAGCTTTGGTATAATCCCCATGGTCCTGACGGAGTCCCAGCATCCACTAGGACGTTAGAGAAAATAAGAATTTACTTACCGATAATTCTATTTCTCATAGTCCGTAGTGGATGCTGGGCGCCCATCCCAAGTGCGGATTGTCTGCAATACTTGTACATAGTTATTGTTACAAAGATCGGGTTATTACTATTGTTGTGAGCCATCTTTTCAGAGGCTACTTCGTTTTTTGTTATCATACTGTTAACTGGGTTCAGATCACAAGTTGTACGGTGTGATTGGTGTGGCTGGTATGAGTCTTACCCGGGATTCAAGATCCTTCCTTATTGTGTACGCTCGTCCGGGCACAGTACCTAACTGAGGCTTGGAGGAGGGTCATAGGGGGAGGAGCCAGTACGCACCATGTGATCCTAAAAGCTTTATTTAGATGTGCCCTGTCTCCTGCGGAGCCCGCTATTCCCCATGGTCCTGACGGAGTCCCAGCATCCACTACGGACTATGAGAAATAGAATTATCGGTAAGTAAATTCTTATTTTCTGTGCAGGGTAAATACTGGCTGCTTTATTTTTACACTGCAATTTAGATTTCAGTTTGACCTCACCCCACCCAAATCTAACTTGCTCTGCACATGTTACATCTGCCCCACCCGCAGTGCACATGGGCCCTTATTCCGAGTTGTTCGCTCATTAGTTTTCTTTGCATCGGTGCGATAAGTCGCAAACTGCGCATGCGCAATGTTCGCAGTGCGTCTGCGCCAAGTAAATATGCTAAAAAGTTTGGTATTTTACTCACGGCTTAACGAAGATATTTCTTTGTTCTGGTGATCGGAGTGTGATTGACAGGAAGTGGGTGTTTCTGGGCGGAAACTGGCCGTTTTATGGGTGTGTGTGAAAAAACGCTGCTGTTTCTGGGAAAAACGCGGGAGTGGCTGGAGAAACGGGGGAGTGTCTGGGCGAACGCTGGGTGTGTTTGTGACGTCAAACCAGGAACGAAAAGGACTGAACTGATCGCAGTGGCAGAGTAAGTCTCGAGCTACTCGGAAACTGCAAAGAAATTTCTAATCGCTATTCTATTCGCAATTCTGCGAATCTTTCGTTCGCTATTCTGCAAAGCTAAGATACACTCCCAGTAGGTGGCGGATTAGCGTGTGCAAAGCTGCTAAAAGCAGCTAGCGAGCGAACAACTCGGAATGAGGGCCATGGTTTTGCCCATTAGAGAACAATTTTGCTGCTGCGGTCAGGTCTGAATTAGGCCCTTTGACGTGTTATTAACTCTGCAGAGTAGTTTTCACTTTTTTCTCAAACTACTAAAACAGCAGTGATATTGCTGCTGGAAAGGCCACACAGGTGTTATATTGTTACTTTGTTGGTAGAGATTTTATACTATTTATAAATTGTACTGTATCATTACATTTTGTGGATTGATTGTGAAGGCTATCAGGGATTTTTATGTACTTCTATTGAAAATACCAATTTTAACAATAAATGAATATATTGAGATTTAAAACTGGTCTAATTTTTTCTAACAATGGCCCTCATTCCGAGTTGTTCGCTCGCTAGCTGCTTTTAGCAGCATTGCACACGCTAGGCCGCCGCCCTCTGGGAGTGTATCTTAGCTTAGCAGAATAGCGAACGAAAGATTAGCAAAACTGCTACTAAATAATTCTTTGCAGTTTCTGAGTAGCTCCAGACCTACTCACAGATTGCGATCAGCTCAGTCCGTTTAGTTCCTGGTTTGACGTCACAAATACGCCCTGCGTTCGGCCAGCCACTTTTTCCCTGACACGCCTGCGTTTTTTAGCACACTCCCGGAAAACGCTCAGTTACCACCCAGAAACGCCCCTTTCCTGTCAATCATTCACCAATCAGCAGTGCGACTGAAAAGCGCCACAGGATCCATAGCAAAACTGCTAAGTTTTTAGTTAAATAACTAAGCGCATGCACCCTGCGTGCCTTGCGCATGCGCAATTAGCAACAAATCGCAGCATAGCGAAAATCGGCAACGATCGAACAACTCGGAATGACCCCCACTGTTTTACTGCTGCAGTTTATTTTTATGTTATATGATTTTTGTGAGGTTGGCTATACCTCTTATATACTGCTGCAAGTGTCCCCTTGGGTTCGTGTGTGCGACAGATCGGACGCAGGGTGGAAGGATGTTTTCATAATATGATTGGTAGCATTTTTTACATTCTTATTGCACACAGCGGTGGCTTAGCACCACAGCCTGCGGGCATCTCAGCAGGAAGCCCATTGGCTGCTGCATTGGCATACAGATGCAGTAGTGGCTGCGTATATAGGCACCGCTGCGGCAGCTACTGCAACCACCTCTGAAACCGTAGACGGTAAACCTCTGGTTACGCTCTCTCGAGCCTGTGGGCGCCCTGGGAAGGTGACATAAGCAGAGAACTCTCCATGGCTGAGAGGACAGGACACAAAGGTAGATTTATGTGAAGCTCCTCCTGGAGTAACTTTGCCTGAAGTTGTATATATGGTCTACACAATAAAAAGGCATTTTAGGTCTCTGTTATTATTAGATGCTTTATTTAAACTAAATTGAGAGAAACTGCAGCTGTCTCCTTGATGTGACAGAGTGTGACTGCTGGCATAGAGCCTGTTCTACCCTCGTGCACAGGTTTATTACACGGCAGGTGCGTGTGCGGAAGGGGAGCTGGGAATGACTGTTTATACGCTTTTATAGGCTTTTAAGGCATTGCATGCTCAGAGCTGTAAGTACAGGTTTGTCTGGCTGTGCAGATGTTTATGTTACACAGTGGGAGGACAGCAGGGTTCAGCAGGATTTTTCATGGAGGCTTTCAGTGCCACTGAAGCCCTTAAAACAGGAGACATAAGCTGGGATGTACTGAATAGAAAATGCGGTAAACCCCCGTTTACCGCATTCTCCGAATGTACTAACAGCTGGCTGCCAGGACAGTGCCGCGGAGGGGAACACTAGCTTTTGCTGGGGTTACCCCATAGAAGTATATGGTAGAGATGGCTACTGACTCACTGTCTCAACACAGTGACTGGAATCATCAGGAAGTGTGAATGATTCGAGTCACTCACTGTTTAATGAGTGGAGACAGCTGCAGCAGCTTCTCTCAGACAGAGGGAGGAAACTTAGTGTGTCCTTCAGTCAGTGTGTTCTGCTGAGTGTCTTTAGCTATGATTGGCCGGTGGCAATACCAGGTGACACCCAGTGGGAGGGGGGAGGGAGCAGTCACGACTCACCAGTCAGTGAGTGCTCTGCTGCTGTGCCTGATCCATGTCATGAATCATGATTCATCCTGAGTCTGCCAGTGAGTGAGACAGTTGTACACTGTGTAGACTCAGTGGGGTAAATTTACTAAGATTTGTGTTTTCCCGTTTGAGGTCAAAGTTCAATCATGAATGACATCGAAAGTGTAAATATGCAACTTTTTGAATTGATTACGACTAATTTACTAAGCTGCCGTATTCTGCATTTTCGGGTTTTCCGATGTCGATGTCATTCGTTTTTTTTGGCAGTGTTTTACGTTAGTGACTTGTAAAACACTGCCGACTTTAATACAATGAATCTCGGCCGGATCTGAGAGATCCGTGCTGGGCTTCATTGTGCACTTTGTTTAACAAAAAAATAAAGTTTAAATGTAAAAAAAAAAATTGCGTGGGGTCCCCCCTCCTAAGCATAACCAGCCTCGGGCTCTTTGAGCCGATCCTGGTTGCAGAAATATGGGAAAAAAATGGACAGGGGTTCCCCCATATTTAAGCAACCAGCATCGGGCTCTGCGCCTGGTCCTGGTTCCAAAAATACGGGGGACAAAAAGAGTAGGGGTCCCCCGTATTTTTGAAACCAGCACCGGGCTCCACTAGCTGGACAGATAATGCCACAGCCGGGGGACACTTTTATACAGTGCCTTGCGGCCGTGGCATCAAATATCCAACTAGTCACCCCTGGCCGGGGTACCCTGGGGGAGTGGGGACCCCTTCAATCAAGGGGTCCCCCCCCAGCCACCCAAGGGCCAGGGGTGAAGCCCGAGGCTGTCCCCCCCATCCAATAGGCTGCGGATGGGAGGCTGATAGCCTTTGTGAAAAGTGATTGATATTGTTTTTAGTGGCAGTACTACAAGGCCCAGCAAGCCTCCCCCGCAAGCTGGTACTTGAAGAACCACAAGTACCAGCATGCGGCGGAAAAACGGGCCCGCTGGTACCTGTAGTGCTACTACTAAAAAAATACCCCAATAAAGACAACACACACACACCTTGAAAGTATAACTTTAATACATTCATCCACACCTCCATATACACATACTTACCTTATGTTCAGGGGACAGCCTCGGGCTTCACCCCTGGCCCTTGGGTGGCTGGGGGGGGACACCCCTTGATTGAAGGGGTCCCCACTCCCCCAGGGTACCCCGGCCAGGGGTGACTAGTTGGATATTTGATGCCACGGCCGCAAGGCACTGTATAAAAGTGACCCCCGGCTGTGGCATTATCTGTCCAGCTAGTGGAGCCCGGTGCTGGTTTCAAAAATACGGGGGACCCCTACTCTTTTTGTCCCCCGTATTTTTGGAACCAGGACCAGGCGCAGAGCCCGATGCTGGTTGCTTAAATATGGGGGAACCCCTGTCCATTTTTTTCCCATATTTCTGCAACCAGGATCGGCTCAAAGAGCCCGAGGCTGGTTTGCCTTAGGAGGGGGGACCCCACGCAATTTTTTTTCTGAAAATTTATAACATTTCCCCCCCCCGTTCCCACTGAAAAACATGCACGGATCTCATGGATCCGTGCATGCCTATACAAACACGGGATAAAAAAGCAGGTCTGGTTTTTTTTTAGCACTTTTTCACGATTTGTATTTTATCACGGCAGTGTTTGGCTATTGTCGGCAGTGTTTGTGTTTTGCACTTTTTAGTAAATTCCCGATTTCTAGCAAATTGCAGGCGTATTTGACCGATGGTGTATTGATTCGTGATTTTTTCCTAGGACTTCCAAAATATTACGAATGCCCTCATCACTGCCGAGATTTTTGCTTAGTAAATTACCGAGATGACACTTTGAAGAAAAAACGGCATCTCGGTCAAAATCGGGACCTTAGTAAATATACCCCAGTGACTCAGTGGATGGATCTGATTCATGCAGCATAAGCCTGCAGGAGGTGGAGCCCCTGTGGTACAGGGCTCTCAACTCACTGTTCCTGCTCAATGTGATTGTGGGTGGCAAACTCCCTGGAGGCTAGATAGTGGATAATATAATAAATCCAAACCCACCTAAAATCATCCAATTAGCAAAGTATGCAAAATAAAAAAATATATTTTTTATTTGGTTTAGTTACAGACTGAATGATGTGTTTCATGGCTATTAAGCTTTCTCTCCTCAGCCAGAAGTAATGTGCATATTCTGTAACTAGTATGCAATAAGTGGTTATTAATAATATATCAACATAACAGTGAATCTATGTTACTATATTATTAACAATCAGTGCATAAGCAGCTGCCTCCCCCAGATACACTGCACAATCACTGCAGCTGCCTCCCCCAGACAGGGCCGGCAACAGAAATTTTGGGGCCCGGTACACTGATAGCTCTGGGGCCCCCTCAACCCCCTACTTTTAAAGCCGTGGGTGGTTAAAATATATACATATATATATATTATATATATATATATATATGTCACCTACACCCCGGCACTCCTGCTGCCTCATGCGGCTGTCTTGCTCTGGTGCTCCTGTAGAAATCCGGAAGAACGAGGCGGCACTCAGAGGCTTGGAAACGTGAAAAGAGTGTTTCCAAGCCTCTGAGTGCCGCCTCGTTCTTCCGGATATATATATATATGTAAAATCCATATGAACCGGCACTCAAACATATCCTCCAACAGATGTTACTTGCCCTGGTGACCTCTTCATTAGGGCATGTGCCCCAGGTATACACTCTGCAGATGAGAGGCGGCACTACTGTACACTGTATTCTGTTATCCTGATGACTGACGGGAGCTTGACCCTGAAACTTTGAATAAACATGTCACTTTATGTCACTGATTTGAACGTCTCCAATTGCCGCCTTTTATCTGCAGAGTGTATATATGTGTGTGTGTATGTGTATATATATATATATATATACATACATACACACTATATACTGTATTATACCTATATACAATCCTGTGTGACAGGCACCGGGGGGAGAGGGGGGAATGAGGCTTTTTTCTTAAGGGATATTATTAGGGAAGAACAGGGCATAAGGTGACGCCGGCGGTTTCCCCAGACAGGGGGCAGCGGCTTCCCCAGACAGCGGGCAGCGGCTTCCCCAGACAGCGGGCAGCGGCTTCCCCGCACCGCCGGCAGCAGGTTCCCCGCACCTCCGGCTGCAGGTTCCCTGCACCTCCGGCAGCGGCTTCTCTATACCGAGGGCAGTGGCATACCTGTGAAGCTACAAAGTCCGGGGACCAGGAGAATGACGTCCGTGGCGGCGGCTCCAGTCCAGAGTCCAGCGTCACGACGGCAACGCAAGGGACTGGACCAAGTGACTGGGGGAGGGGGGGGGGGGGTTGCGCGCTTGTAATTATAAATAGTTTTTGTTCTTAATTTGCAGGAGTGCATGATTTTAAAAACATAATTAGGTACTACTGCTCCGTTTTTTTTGTGGTCATGATCCTTGGGGCCCCCCTGAGCTTCGGGGCCCGTCACAGGTGTCCCCTTTGTCCCCCCCCTGTCGCCGGGCCTGCCCCCAGATGCACTGCACAATCACTGCAGCTGAATAACTCCCTCCATGAGTCCAGCACTGATCTGCCAGCACTGGCAACTCACTGATTCATGTGCAGTCTCTGCAATACATTAAAATACAAATGAGTCATGACTCATGTGCTGAAACACTGACTCGAGACACTTCACTGAACTGAGTCATGTGTCTCTCAACTCAGTTCAGTGAATCACTGACTAGTATATGGGCTTCTCACCGCAGCGCTGGTGTGCGGGATCCGATCGGATCCCTCCCAGCATGCCCCGCGGCCGCCTCCGTCACTCTGCACATGCACAGAACGATTCTCGGGATCGAAACCCGGAAGTCCAGGGCCCGCCGGAGATTGCGAGAACAGCTCTTATCAGAAAAGCTGTCCTTCACAATACCATATGTTAGTGCATATGTGATGGTATCAGTGCGATGGGCGGCGAGTACAATTAGTACATCCCACCCCATAGAAAGTGAGAGAGAGAGACTGAGAGTGTGTGAGTGAGAGTGTAAGAGAGAGAGAGTGTGTGAGTGTGAGAAAGTGAGAGTGTACGAGTGAGAGTGTGTATGAGTGTGTGTGTGTGTGAGTAAGAGCGTGAGAGTGTGAGAGAGTGAGAGTGTGTGTGAGTGTGAGAGACAGTGTGAGAGAGTGTGAGTGTGTGTGAGTGAGAGAGATTGTGTGAGTGTGAAAGAGTGTGTGAGAAAGTGAGAGTGTGTGTGAGCGAGAGTGAGTGTGAGAGAGTGAATGTGTGAGTGTGTGTGTGTGAGAGAGTGTTAGAGTGAGAGTGTGAGACAGTGAGTGTGAGAGAGTGAGAGTAAAAGAGTGTGAGTGTGTGAGAGAGTGTGAGAGTGAGTATGTGAATGTGATTGTGTGTGTGAGAGAGAGTGTGTGTGTGTGTGTGTGTGTGTGTGTGTGTGTGTGTGTGTGTGAGAGGGAGAGAGAGTGTGTCTGTGAGAGTGTGAGAGTAAAAAAGTGTGAGTGTGTGAGTGTGTGTTAGAAAAAGTGTGAGAGTGAGCATGTGAGTGTGATTGTGTGTGTGAGTATGAGAGAGTGTGAGCCTGAGTGTGTGAGAGAGTGTGAGAGTGAGTATGTGAATGTGATTGTGTGTGTGAGAGAGAGAGTGTGTGTGTGTGTGTGTGTGAGAGAGAGTGAGTATGTGAATGTGATTGTGTGTGTGAGAGAGAGAGAGTGTGTGTGTGTGTGTGTGTGTGTGTGTGTGTGTGTGTGTGTGTGTGTGAGAGAGAGAGAGTGTGTCTGTAGGAGTGTGAGAGTAAAAGAGTGTGAGTGTGTGTGTGTGTGTGTTAGAAAAAGTGTGAGAGTGAGCATGTGAGTGTGATTGTGTGTGTGAGTATGAGAGAGTGTGAGACTGAGTGTGTGAGTGAGAGTGTGAGAGTGAGTATGTGAGTGTGAGAGAGAGTGTGCATGTGTGTGAGAGTGTGTGCGTGAGAGATTGTGTGAGTGTGAAAGAGTGCGTGAGTGTGAGAAAGTAAGAGTGTGTGTCTGAGAGAGTGTGTGAGAGAGTGTGAGAGTAAAAGAGTGAGGGAGTGAGTGTGTGTGTGTGAGTGTGAGAGAGTGTGAGAGAGAGAGTGAGAGATTGTGAGACAGTTAGTGTGTGTGTGTGTGTGTGTGTGTGTGTGTGTGTGTGTGTGTGTGAAGGTGTGTGAGTGTGCGTAAGAGTGTGTGTGTGAGAGTGTGAGAGAGTGTGTGAGAGTTTGTAAGAGAGCGAGTGAGAGTATGAGTGTGTGTGTGTGAGTGCGAAAGAGAGTGTGTGTGAGTGAGAGTGAAAGAGTGTGAGTGAGTATTTGAGTGTGATTTTGTGTGTGTGTGTGTGTGAGTGTGTGTGCGTGTGAGAGAGAGTGTGTGAGTGTGAGAGAGAGAGAAACTTCTAACATACAGTACATTTTCTATGTGCTGCACCTGAAGTTAATGCTTCTGCAGTAAATCGGGACGTGTGTATTGGCATTTTGCAGCCACCGCTGAAGACCTTTAGCCATGATGACTTTATATTCTGGTTAAGTTCTGCTTCTCCCATCTGTGTTTTAGGCAACAAACCCCAAGGGCTGCACAATTCTCTGTAGCTGTAGAGCCGGATTGAGGTGGACGCAGCTGCAGTCACTATTGCAGTTTGGTTTTCCAGACTAGCGGTTGTGGTAATGTGTAAATGCTAGTGTCAGCCTTCCCCTTGTGCATTTGCATGTGGCAGAATGTGCCAGCCCTGAGGCTCTCACTTTTACTGCCCATGAATGATGTAATTCCACTGGTAGTTCCAATAAAATCATCATCGCACTCTCCACTCACACTTGCAGAAGCCTATAGCAGGCCCAGTATCTCCTGATCCCCGGCTAAACATGGCCTCTGTGGTTGCGGTACTGCATCCTGGCACGCCTGCGTTTTTCCGCCCAGAAACACCCACTTCCTGTCAATCACACTCCGATCACTTCAACAATGAAAAATCTTCGTTCGGCCGTGAGTAAATCTACTAAGTTTTGTGCTAAAATACTTAGCGCATGCGCATTTTTGCCTTAATCGCTCCGTTGCGAAAATCAGCAACGAGCGAACAACTCGGAATGATCCCCATGGTCTTTTTTGTGATCACGTCAGGACATTTCCATTCACCACCCAGGAATGCCCATGGTTTTACCTCGTGATCCCCGTTGATAACCTAATCAATGCATGGAGTTTGTCAGAATTTGTGGGTTTTTGTTTGTCAAAAAATATAAATGTTTTGTTCCCCGAGCCACTTAGTTATCACGTTTGCCCTATGGCAAGGTGCCTCTTCTCCAGACAAGCGGTTTTTTTTTTTTCCAGATGCCCCAAACAATCTGAAAGGAGATTCATCAGAGAAAATGACTTTACCTCGGTCCTCAGCAGTCCAATCCCTGTCGCTATTGCAGGCCAGGAAACTCCCCAGGCCTTAATCCCATTGAGAACTTGTGCTCAAACCTCAAGAGGCGGGTGGACAAATAAACCCCCCACACAAATTCTGACAAACTCCAAGCATTGATTAGGCAAGAATGGGCGGCCATCAGCCAGTATGTGGCACAGCAGCCAGGGCGAAATGCAGAGGTCTTGAAAAAGAAGAGTCCACACTGCAAATATTGACTCTTTGCATAAACTTAATGTAATCGTCAATAAAAGCCTTAGAGGCCTATTATTAACATTATTTTTACTAAAATAATGCGAAAAACAGTGTTTTCTGTCTTCACACCCTTTTCACATTATTTTAGTATCACCTGAATGTATTAAAGGGCATTTGGAGCAGTTTTCATGAAAAACTGCTCCAAACACAACCACTTAACTGGCATGGTCAAATTTCATGCAACTGCGCCGTCCCACCCTGTCCCCCTGTTTTTGACGAGGAGCATCTCCGTGCCTCCAAGCACCTCCGTGCCTCCCAGCACCTCCGTGCCTCAAGCACCTCCGTGCCTCAAGCATCTCCGTGCCTCCAAGCACCTCAGTGCCTCCAAGCGCCTTAGCGCTTCCAAGCACCTCAGTGCCTCCAAGCGCCTTAGCGCCTCCAAGCACCTCAGTGTCTCCACGCGCCTCAGCACCTCCAAGCACCTCAGTGCCTCCAAGCGCCTCCAAGCACCTCAGTGTCTCCAAGCGCCTCCAAGCACTTCAGCGCCTCCCTGCACCTCAGTGCCTCCAAGCACTTCAGCGCCTACAAACACTTCAGTGTCTCCAAGCCCCAGCGCACGTAAGTACAGTTGTGCCTCCAGCACCTGGTATTCTTCTCTGATTCACCAGCACCTTTCAAGTTCTGTCTTTCAGGAGACCTTCAGCGTCCACGTGTGCCTCCTGTTTGCCGACCTGATCCTGCATGAGGAAAACTTACATTCGGCCATCTCTGCTGCGGCCCAGTTGCGGTTCCTCTTCCCGGTCACCGGAAGTAACCCCGAGTCCACAACACTCCCAAACCAGGTCAGTGATAGTATACTCAGGCCCCATGGACCCGGGGGATTGGAACACAGACTCAAGTGCCATCCAGAATCTGGCTTCCCGAGTACAAAGTCAGGAAGCGGCACAAGGTCAGGTGATGCAGTACCTCCAGGAGTTGTCCGGGCGTCTGGATCAGATCCGGGCGTCTCTAGCCTCGGTAATTCCGGCACCAGTTCCACTAGCCGCACCAGTTGCCGCTTCCAGCAATGTTCAACCATCGGCCGGTGCCACTCCGCGCCTTCAGCTGCCTACTCCGTCCCGTTATAATGGTAATCCTAAAAATTGTCGTGGTTTTTAAACCAATGCGAGGTATATTTCGAGCTACTTGCACATAACTTTCCTACAGACCGGTCCAAGGTGGCATATATTATTTCTCTGCTGGAAGGATCTGCCTTGGATTGGGTGTCTCCATTATGGGAACGTTCGGATTCACTGGTTTCCAATTACTCCGAATTCATCACGTCTTTTCGACGAATTTTTGACGAGCCCGGCAGGATGACCTCGTCCTCTTCTGATTTGCTCCGCATCCGTCAAGGCTCCCGATCCGTGGGTCAGTATGTGGTTCATTTTCAAACCATTGCCTCTGAACTTCGCTGGAATAATGAGGCTCTGAGAGCTGCTTTCTGGAACGGTCTCTCTGATCGCCTGAAGGATGAGTTGGTCACTCGGGAGCTTCCGGATTCTTTAGAGGAATTGATCTCTCTCTGTGTCAAGGTAGATCTCCGGATGCAGGAACGTGGAGGTGAACGTAGTCGATCGGATCGTTCTAGGTTCCGGCTTCCCCCTGCAAGGCAAGCGGTGGTCCCAAGTCCAGACGAACCCATGCAGATTAACCGATCCCGATTGTCCCTGGAGGAGCGACAGCGTCGTCATGAGGGTAAACTCTGTCTGTACTGCGGAGCTGCGGGTCACTTCATCAAGTCTTGCAAATCCCGTCCGGGAAACGGGCAGGCCTAGCTTGTTCCGGAGGAGTCAAGTTGGGGGTTACAACCAAATCTTCTCCGACTTCGGACTGTTTGCTTCCTGTAACGTTAACCACCAAGGTTACTTCCAAGTCTTTTGAAGCCCTGTTAGACTCTGGGGCTGCGGGGAATTTCGTTTCTTCCCTCTGTGTCCAAAGCCTGAATTTGGAAGTACGGTCCATCGAACGGCCTGTTTCCTTGACAGCTATCAATGGTACTAGGATATCCAAGGGTATCATAACAGAACACACGGTTCCAGTTAAATTACAGGTCGGGGCTCTACATCAAGAATATTTGGAGTTCCTGGTGATTCCGGAGATGCATCACGATCTGGTTCTCGGAATGCCTTGGCTCAGAATTCACAATCCCCATATCGATTGGAAGACTGCACAGATTCGGTCTTGGAGTTCTTTTTGTCACGCTAACTGTCTCACTCCTGTCTGTCCGCTTCGTGTTTCTACTAAGGCGGAGGAAGAACTTATCCCGGAGGCGTACCAAGAGTTCAAGGATGTATTCTCGGAACAGGCGGCTGACCAGTTACCACCCCATAGGTCTTGGGACTGCCCCATTGACCTCATCCCAGGGAAAATGCCACCCTGGGGTCGCATTTATCCTCTGTCCCTTCCAGAGACACAAGCTATGTCAGACTATATCAAGTCCAATCTTCACAAGGGATTCATTCGCCCCTCTATTTCCCCGGCTGGAGCGGGCTTCTTCTTCGTGAAAAAGAAGGACGGAGGGTTAAGACCATGTATCGACTACTGCGGCCTAAATGATATTACCATCAAAAATAAATACCCCTTGCCTCTAATCACAGAGCTATTTGATAGAGTTTGTGGTGCCCACGTTTTTTCCAAGCTCCATTTGAGGGGGGCCTATAACCTTATATGCATCAGAGAGGGAGATGAATGGAAGACCGCCTTCAATACCCGGGATGGGCATTATGAGTATCTGGTGATGCCGTTCGGTCTTAGCAATGCTCCTGCTGTCTTCCAGGGATTCGTCTACGTGGTGTATTTGGATGACATACTGATTTTTTCCAAAGACCTTGCTGAACACAGGATACAGGTCAAAGAGGTACTCCGCCGTCTACGTGAGAATCGTCTCTATGCCAAGTTATCCAAGTGTACCTTCGAAGTAACATCAATACCGTTCCTCGGTTATATCATCTCGGGGATGGAGCTTCGCATGGACCCGGAGAAACTTTCCGCCATTCGGGACTGGGCACAGCCACTCTCCTTGAAAGCAATACAGAGATTCCTGGGTTTTGCGAACTATTATAGAAAGTTCATTAGAAGTTTCTCCACCGTTGTTGCACCCATTACCGCCTTGACGCGGAAGGGTTCCAACCCGGGTTTGTGGCCCCCCGAAGCCACAGAGGCCTTTTCCCACTTGAAATCGGCTTTTATGTCTGCTCCAGTACTCCAACAACCAAATTTCGAGGGACCTTTCTTCCTAGAAGTTGACGCATCCTCGGTCGGAGTTGGGGCCGTTCTCTCTCAGTACGCCTCAGATAAGAAATTACATCTGTGTGGCTTTCACTCTCGTAAATTCTCTCCGGCTGAACGAAATTACACTATTGGAGACCAGGAACTCTTGGCAATTAAATCTGCCTTGGAAGAGTGGAGATATCTCTTAGAAGGGGCCAAACATGTGATTACCATTTACACTGATCACAAAAATTTGTTGTATATCAAAACCGCACAGTGCTTGAATCCTCGCCAAGCTAGATGGGCACTCTTCTTCACTCGATTTTCTTTTGTTATCAAGTACCGAGCCGGGACTTTAAATACTAAAGCGGATGCACTGTCCCGTTCACAAACTCCCACAGATGAAGAGGATTCTTTTGAGCGGAGTTTAATTCTGAATCCTATTTCTGTCTCCGCTGCCTCAACTACTCCAGGTCCTCCCCCTGGAAGAATGTCCGTACCAGCTAAATTCCGGTCGAGGATACTACAGTGGGCCCATATCTACAAGTTTTCCGGTCATCCCGGCGCCCAGAAGATATACAAGTTTCTGCAAAGATCTTACTGGTGGGACTCCATGAGGAAGGATGTACAGGATTACGTTAATTCTTGTCCACAGTGTACACAGCATAAATCTCCCCATCTACCTCCTGATGGGTTACTTCGTCCTCTGCCCATTCCTATGAAACCGTGGACTCACATTTCCATGGACTTCGTCACCGACTTGCCCTATTCCAAAGGTTTCAACACTGTCTGGGTGATCGTCGACCGTTTTTCGAAGATGGCGCATTTCGTTCCTTTGACTGGTCTGCCGACAGCTCCTACATTAGCTCTAATATTTGTCCGAGAACATTTTCGGTTGCATGGGTTGCCTCAAGAAATAGTCTCTGATCGAGGGGTACAGTTCACCGCAAGGTTTTGGAAAGCTCTCTGCTTGGCCTTACAAATTAAACTTAAGTTTTCGTCCGCTTATCACCCCCAAACTAATGGGCAAACGGAACGAGTCAATCAAGACTTGGAGACTTCCCTCCGCCTGTATCTATCCCCTTCACAGGACAACTGTGTAGAGTTATTGCCTTGGGCAGAGTTTGCACATAACCATTCATTTCATTCCTCCACTGGCGAATCTCCGTTCTTCATCAACTATGGCTTCCACCCACAAATTCCAGAATTACCAATTCTTCCAACAGGAGAGGTTCCAGCTGTGACTTCCACTCTACTACACTTCAGACAAATTTGGAGTAAGGTTCATGCTAGTCTTAAAAAGGTTTCTGTCCGATACAAGTTCTTCGCGGACAAGAAACGGCGAGCCGCTCCTCAATACAAGGTTGGAGACAGGGTATAGCTCTCCACACGTATCCTCCGGCTAAAGGTACCCACCATGAAGTTCGCCCCAAGGTTCATCAGTCCATACCCTGTGCTAAAAATCCTGAATCCTGTGGTCTGCAAATTGGGATTACCTTCCCATCTACGCATACCAAATGCCTTTCATGTTTCTCTCCTTCGTCCTCTCATCCTTAATCGTTTTCATTCTAAGCCCTCAAGCCCCACTTTGGTAGAAACTGAAACTGGGACAGACTTCGAGATCAAAACTATTCTGGACTCTCGTTATCTTCATAAGAACCTGCAATATCTGGTAGAATGGAAAGGTTATGGTCCTGAGGAGAGAAGTTGGATAGGAGCTTCTGAGGTCTCAGCTCCTCGACTAATCCGGATCTTCCATGCCAAGCACCCTACGAAACCTGGGAAGTGTCCAGGGGCCACCCCTAGAGGAGGGGGTACTGTCATGCCGCCGCCCCGGGCCACTTATTTACCTCTCCGGGCGCGCTGGTCCTCTCTGCGGCCGTCCTCGCTGGCGGCTCCCGTCGATCGGCCCGGCGTCTGGGCGGGTGACGTCATCAGGCACTTCCCACCAACCAGCTGGTGGTGGGAAGTATAAATTCAGGCACCAGGAACTGCATCAGTGCCTGAGTATCATCAGTTCCCCAGGAGTGGTGATCGCCAGACTTCCGTGCCTCCAAGCACCTCCGTGCCTCCGAGCATCCCCGTGCCTCCAAGCACCTCCGTGCCTCCAAGCACCTCCGTGCCTCCCAGCACCTCCGTGCCTCCGAGCATCTCCGTGCCTCCCAGCACCTCCGTGCCTCCCAGCATCTCCGTGCCTCCGAGCACCTCCGTGCCTCCGAGCATCCCCGTGCCTCCCAGCACCTCTGTGCCTCCGAACATCTCTGTGCCTCCAAGCACCTCCGTGCCTCCAAGCACCTCCGTGCCTCAAGCACCTCCGTGCCTCCAAGCACCTCAGTGCCTCCAAGCGCCTTAGCGCCTCCAAGCACCTCAGTGCCTCCAAGCACCTTAGCGCCTCCAAGCACCTCAGTGTCTCCACGTGCCTCAGCGCCTCCAAGCACCTCAGTGCCTCCAAGCGCCTCAGTGCCTCCAAGCACCTCAGCGCCTCCAAGCGCCTCCAAGCACTTCAGCGCCTCCCTGCACCTCAGTGCCTCCAAGCACTTCAGCGCCTACAAACACTTCAGTGTCTCCAAGCCCCAGCGCACGTAAGCACAGTTGTGCCTCCAGCACCTGGTATTCTTCTCTGATTCACCAGCACCTTTCAAGTTCTGTCTTTCAGGAGACCTTCAGCGTCCACGTGTGCCTCCTGTTTGCCGACCTGATCCTGCATGAGGAAAACTTATATTCGTCCATCTCTGCTGCGGCCCAGTTGCGGTTCCTCTTCCCGGTCACCGGAAGTAACCCCGAGTCCACAACACTCCCAAACCAGGTCAGTGATATGAATAAAGCTTATGCTGAGGCTAAAAAGTCGGGATCCGCCAGCGAAAATTCCTTTCGCAACTTTCAACAATGGTTGAGTGGTTTCTTGATTTTTTCGGCCTGCTACTTGAACATTAGGCCGGGGGAATACAAGAACGTTGTCAGGTATTTGTTTTTGGTTAACGAAACCCTCATACAGTATGAGGGTTCCGTTTGGCGGCTGTATGATACCAAGTTCCAGGAAAAACACGACTGGTCCAAGGTCATGCCCTTCGGTTGTAAAGATGTCGAGTTTTGGTTGGAGGTCACCAACCAAGACAGGCAACAGGTTGAAGCCCCTTCCAAAAAAGTTTTTTCTGGTGGCAGGAAGGGCGCAGGGTCCTTGGGTAAGGGTAAGTGTTTCGCGTTTAATGACTCCAAGTGCGACAGGGGGGCGAAATGTCATTTTCGACACTCCTGTCGAATTTGCGGAGCAGGCCATCCTGCCAAGGACTGTTAGTCCACGCCCGGCGGCCACCGTGCTGATCACGGGGACCCCTCCACTAGTACTCAGTAAGGCCCCTTCACCCATACTCGTTCCGGAGCTGTCGAAATGTCTGGCGCGTTACCCACATTCTGCGGATTCCGGGTTTTTGCTTGATGGTTTTTGTTTCGGTTTCCAGTTATCCATCCCCGACTCGGTTTTGCTGGTGTCCCGCAGGAATTTGCAGTCTGCTCTGGATTCGCCGCACGTGGTTAGGCAGAAGGTGGATGCGGAGGTGAGATTGGGCCGGATGTGCGCCCCTTTTTTCTGTGTACCTTTGCCCGACTTGCATCTCCCCTTTGGGGGTGGTGCCCAAGAAGGTTCCGGGCAAGTTCCGTTTCATCCAGCATTTATCCTACCCACGGGGCGGTTCCGTTAATGACGCCATCCCTGCAGAGTGTTGCCGTGTGTGTTATCAACTCTTCGACACAGCTTTTGAGCTGGTTCGGGGATTTGGTGAGCGTGCCCTGCTGGCTAAGCTTGACATCGGGTCGCCTTTCCGGCTCCTCCCTTTACATCCCGGGTCCTTTCGGTTCATGGGTTTTAGGCTGGATGGGTCCTACTACATTGACAAGTGCCTGCCCATTGGGTGTTCTGTCTCTTGTGCCTATTTTGAGAAATTCAGTAGTTTTTTGCACTGGTGCTTTCAGGTGAGCACGGGTCATACCGGTATTGCTCACTATTTAGACGATTTTCTCTTTATAGGCCCCAGAGATAGCGAGGTTTGCTTGCGCGTCTTGCAGTCGGCATCCGTTTTGTTTGAGAGTTTGGGCGTTCCCATCGCGGTGGACAAGACCGAGGGCCCTGTGTCATTGGCGTTTCTATAATGGGTGCAATGGGTGCGATGCACACGGGCCCCTGGGTCCAGGGGGGGGCCCACACCGCACCCATTTTAACACCTGCCTTTCCGGAGTCCAGCGCAGGGACCTGCAATCGCGACCAAATGGCCACGCGCATTGGTCTCCGGATCATGGCGGGCGCCATGTTTCCGGAGACCTGTGCAGTAGAATCCAGCACAATGCCGGAGTCTACAGCGCTGTACAGAGGAGGGGGCCCACCCGGAGGTGCACACGGGCCGCTCCTCTGTAGAAACGCCCCTGTGTGTTGCCTTTCTTATCTCGGTATCGAAATCGACACGGCAGTTGGTTGTTGTCGTCTTCCCGATGACAAGATCCATAAGCTGTTGGTATTGATTGGGGATTGTTTGGACAAGAGCAGGGTCAGGCTCCATCAGGTTCAGTCCCTTTTGGGTTCCTTCAGTTTTGCATGTAGGATCATAAAGCGCATAACACCATTCGCCTGTCCCGGGAAATTAAGGCCGACCTGGGCGTCATTTTTGGAGCACTTTAATAGGGAGTTGTTATGGTCCCTTCCACCGGTGTCCAGTCCCCACCTGCAGCTCTTTACTGATGCTGCGGGTTCCTCGTGTTTTGGTGCCTTTTTCCAGGGCGAATGGTGAGTCGCTCCTTGGCCCCAGTCGTGGGTGGCGCGGGGTTTCATTGCGAATTTGCGGTTGCTCGAATTGTTCCCAATCATTGTGGCAGTCGAATTGTGGTCGCCTCGGTTGGCTAATCACATGATCATTTTTTGGTGCAACAATTTGGAGGTGGTTCATGCGGTGAATAATCAACGGTCCTCCTCCCCCCAGGCTTTGCGTTTGCTGCACCATCTGGTTCTGACGTTCTTGCGATTTACCATCAGCTTCGCGGCCAGGCACGTCCCCGGGGTTGACAACGATTTCGCGGATGCTTTATCGCGTTTCAACTTCCGTAGATTTCGGGAGTTAGCCTCGGGAGCCTCGGCTCTCGGTCTAACTTGTCCACATTCTATCTGGCAGATTGTAGAACAGGCCTGAGGGTGTTGTCTGTAAAGTCCTTGGCGCCTTCTACCTCCCGGGCCTACTCGGTGGCCTGGAGGGATTGGGAGACCTACCAGACTTCTCATTTGGGGCTGGTAAGTCTGTTGTGGATTGCTTCCTTGAGTACGTGTGGGGCCATTACGTGCAGGGCAAATCTAGGGCGGCTATGTCCAAATCTATCGCGGGTATATCCTTTCACGCCAGGTTGCTGGGGACTGTTGACCCCACAAGTTGTTCATGTTAGATAAGGCGCTGAGAGGGTGGGCCAAGGAGACCCCTTTGGTTGCTGATACCCGCAGGCCCATTGACCTGCGTCTGTTGCGCGATTTGTTGTCTGCGGTTTCTGCGGTGACTGGAGACGATTTGGAGGCATCTCTGTTTCGAGTGGTGTTTTCTTTTGCCTTTTTTGGTGCTTTTAGGATTAGCGAACTGGTGGCCGTTAACAAGTTTTCCTCTGACACGGGGCTTCTCTTTAAGGACGCGGTGCGTCGGGACGGGCTGGTCCTGTGTAAGATTGCCCGGTCAAAGACGGATCAGCTGGGACGTGGCAAATGGGTGTCACTGAAGGCATTCACTGAGGCCGCTTTATGCCTCATCCGTTTGTCAGAGGCTTATTTGCCCACCAGGCCATTGGCCGGTTCTCAATTTTTGCTGCACTCGAACTCGTTGCCTCTCACTCGTTTCCAGTTCACTGCCGTTTTTAAGAGTTGTTTGAAACATTTAGGGCTTGATGTGGCCGTACTACGGGACGTATTCCTTTCGGATTGGGGCGGCTTCTTGGGCTGCCACCAGCGGGCTTTCCCTGACGGCCATACAGGAAATGGGTCGGTGGAAGTATGCTGCGCATAAATCTTATGTACGTGTTGATGAGTTATAAGTTGCTCCCGTTGTTGTTCACCCAAAAACTTAGTTTGCCTGCCTGTTTTAGAATGGTTAGCGTTCCGGAACTGGGGGCGTGAAGGAATTTTATAAAAAAAATTCCTCCGTGCGTGGACTAATTACAATTGGCTGTTCTACAGGTTCACCGGAGGTTTTTTAAAAGTTTTCGCCTTCACTTGGGTCTGTTTTTCTCGTTCTGTTTGTTCATGTGATATTTCATGCCTACTAACAATTAGGTTACTTTCTTTTTCAGCTCATAAATTTTCTTCTTCCCAGGTCTGGGTAGTGGGCCGTTCCTACATTTTCTTTGTTGAGTGTCACCCCTTAGCTGCTAGGGGCGCTGAATTGTTAGGTGTTCGCATGGTGCGGTGGCTGGGTGTTCGGGGTTTACGGTGGTCTGGCTTTTTGTCGCTGCTGTTTAGCAGAGAGCGGTGCTGGGGTCGTCCAGATGTTGTTATTGTTCACCTAGGGGGTAACGACATTGTCCAGATGAAGGGTATTGGTTTGACTCTCCAGGTTAGGGAGGATTTGTGTCTTTTGCGGTCATGGTGGCCCGATGTTTGTGTGGTGTGGTCTGACATTGTTCCTAGAACCTATTGGAGGGGTTCCGTCAGCCATTTAGCCATTGACAGGGCACGGAAGAAGGTTAATTTTGCAGTTTCGAAGTTTGTTCAGGCTGACGGTGGTTTTGCTGTTCGGCACCCATTGCTGTTGCATGAGAATCCCTGGTATTTTAGGCGGGACGGTGTCCATTTGTCTGAGGCAGGCTTGGAGGTTTTTCTTCGGACTGTTTTTTCTGTTTGGAATGGTTTCAGTGTGTAGTCTTCTTGGTGCTGGATGGCGGGCTGCGGTTCTGTTAGGCCATTTATCAATGGGGGGAAGGCGGTTTTGACCAGCAGCCACATGGGGCATAAATGGTCTTTGAGGGGCAACTACCCTTTCCAAGGACGGCTATGAGTTCTGCCCCTACGGGGGAATGATGGGCATTTTCGTAGGAAATGGTAACGCTATGCCATAGTAAGGGGTAGTGTTTGCCTTATCAGGACAGGTTATGCTTTTGGCCGGATGAGGCGTTTAAGTCGCCTCATATCATAAAAGTTGGGGCGTTTAAGTCACCGCCATTATTATATAACATCAATTGGCTAGAGCTGGTCATCAAGCACTTTCCTTGCCATCCCTTACCAGAAGGGTCATTCCACTTAATAAATACATTAATGACCTTTTAAAACGTACGCAGTTGTTGTCCGTGTCTTATTGTGTCTGTGTCATTTATTTAAGAAGATAAGCTAGCTTAATGGTTATGCAAAGGTAATCACAATAAATCAATAGACGCCTTATAGAGATGAGATCACTGACATGTTATACTTATAACTATGCATGATACAGATGACATGCTGGAATGTTCATTATGTCGGCTTGCACCGTGTCGTCTTGCAGCATATAGAGTTTGAAATAAAGTCACTGCTGCAGACGGCTACCTCTCCTGTCCAGTCTGTTTGATGACTCTTCTTGCCTGAACCCTTGGTGCTGCTTCTTGTGATGCAATCTCCTGACTATATCCTGTCTGTCCTCTGTTACCGCATTGCATGCCCGATTCTGACCAATTACCCTTGTCCAGCATGCCTCACGGTGGCCTAGCTGTTCAGATTTCGGCATCCCACACATTAGGGACCCGGTTAGAGGGCCACGGCATACGTATTGGGCACAGTGCAACAAATACCCTTGGGAGTCCCGGTTATATTAGTGTCCGCACCTCTGCTCTGGGTCTATGCCAATCCTAGAAGTACAATTAGCCTCCACAACATCCCAGCAACACATGTGACAGTCATCTACATGGGCTGCGGGGTGAGTGCACGGAGTGCTACTGGCTGCAAGTGGTCATACCAACAGTGGGGCAGTGGCACCACCTGCAACCCCACCCTTACCCCCCTAGTTACGGCCCTGCTCACTGCATACCAAACACAGGATGATGCACCGGAATGGCCACCAAGCAGTCCATATCGGCTGTGTTTCATCAGTGATTTAGGATGGTCGTCCTGTCCTAATAATGGTCAGTGTACTGTTAATGTGCTTTAAGAATAGTTGCAGGCTGCAGTCACCCCCACACATTGCCCGTTCCACTACCGTCCTGGTTTGGGGCCGATGCCAGTTACTAGAGGCACGATTGCAGGCCAAAAATTAAATATAGCAGCTGTGTTTTTATGGAGCATTTATTCATGGCTTGGCTTGTGCACAAATGCAGGTTTAGGGTGAATTTTATGCAGCGGCTGTTTTTAAGTTCCATCCCTACCCTGGACTTGTGACGAAGGGCTGCTGTGCTGTGTGTACTGTACCTTGCTTGTCTTGTGTAGGGGTCACCTCCCTGTGTTGTCTGGTAACTCGGGTCATAGAATTATGTTGCACGTTGTTCTGCCACAGAAACACCAAAAGCTACAGTACAATAATGGGGGGGGGGGGGGGGGGGGGACACATGTTATTAATGTCAATTTGTCTCTGAGCTTTAGCTGTAATTATTACATGATGAAACCCTTTTATTTCTCGCACAATAACGGCGCACCGGTCGCACTGTTTACCGTTACAATAACAGCTATTGTTTCCATTGTCTAAAATTACAGCCTTGCCACTTAATGATTTGTTGTGTATAATTTTAATTTCCGACTCGCAGCTCCGCGCGCTGATAGCGGATGGTGAAACATATCCGTAAAAGGATAGCCTCCGAAATCCCAGGGCGCAAAAACACATTATATTCCTGGTGTAATTCAATCTGTCATCATTTTATTACAGAAAACAATGTCGCTCTTTTTTTTTTCTCTTTCCATCAAGTGAATTGAGTTATAGTTACAGAAGTTTTCATCGTTCCCCTTAGTGTATTATTTATACAGCTGCCTATAATATTGCAGCGGTCCTAACATTGAGTGCAGAAACATATAATCACCATTGATCCTTCCGTACAATTTATCTGCAAGAGACAGAGGCAAATCAATGAGTTTCTTTCATTTTTTTATTGGAAAGAATTGGAAAATATGAATTCACATTGCAGCAGAGATCGATGGACGGGATTCGTATGAAGCTAAAAACCTGCGCATCCTGTGCGACCGCCTGGACTTTTGTAGAGTTGGCTCTATGGAAAACTGCATTTACTGTACCTCCATATGTTCAGTCAGACACTCATCCAGGTGTATACCACTAGCAGGTGCGAATATGCAACACAATAGCTTAGAGAAAGCATAGAATACTGCAGATTACCCTATTTGTACACCATGGAGCAAAGCTTAGCTTGCTGCCTCACTGCACTGAGGTCTTGAGTTTGATCCCTACCAAGAGCCTATGGGGGTCATTCGAGGTGATCGCTCGCTAGCTGTTTTTAGCAGCCGTGCAAACGCTATGCCACCTCCCACTGGGAGTGTATTTTAGTTTAGCAGAAGTGCGAACAAAAGGATCGCAGAGCGGCTACAAAGTTTTTTGTGTGCAGTTTTAGAGTAGCTCAAAACCTACTCAGCGCTTGCGATCACTTCAGACTATTCAGTTCCTGTTTTGACGTCACAAACATGCCCTGCGTTCACCCAGCCACGCCTGCGTTTTTCCTGGCACGCCTGCGTTTTTCCGAACACTCCCTGAAAATGGTCAGTTGACACCCAGAAACGCCCACTTCATGTCAATCACTCTGCGGCCAGCAGTGCGACTGAAAAGCTTCGCTAGACCTTGTGTGAAACTACATCGGCCGTTGTGAAAGTACATCGCACGTGCGCATTGCGCCGCATACGCATGCGCAGAAGTGCAGTTTTTTTGCTTCATCGCTGCGCAGCGAACATTTTCAGCTAGTGATCAACTCGGAATGACCACCCATATGTGAAGAGTTTGTACTGTATGTTCTCCCTGTGAAGAGTTTGTACTGTATGTTCTCCCTGTGAAAAGTTTGTACTGTATGTTCTCCCTGTGAAGAGTTTGTACTGTATGTTCTCCCTGTGAAGAGTTTGTACTGTATGTTCTCCCTGTGAAGAGTTTGTACTGTATGTTCTCCCTGTGAAGAGTTTGTACTGTATGTTCTCCCTGTGAAGAGTTTGTACTGTATGTTCTCCCTGTGAAGAGTTTGTACTGTATGTTCTCCCTGTGAAGAGTTTGTACTGTATGTTCTCCCTGTGAAGAGTTTGTACTGTATGTTCTCCCTGTGAAGAGTTTTTACTGTATGTTCTCCCTGTGAAGAGTTTGTACTGTATGTTCTCCCTGTGAAGAGTTTGTACTGTATGTTCTCCCTGTGAAGAGTTTGTACTGTATGTTCTCCTGTGAAGAGTTTGTACTGTATGTTCTCCCTGGTGAAGAGTTTGTACTGTATGTTCTCCCTGTGTTTGCATGGGTTTCCTCCCACAAGCCAAAAACATACTGCTGGGTTATTAGGCCTCTGATAAGAAAACATTGTACATGGACAGTTAATACAGGGCCTGATTCAGAGATGGCTGCAGCAACGATGTCCAAATAATCTTTTCTAATACGGTATGGGGTATCTCCTGGAAAGAGATGCCTCCCGCATGCAGCGCTGAGCCAAGTGCTGCGCTGGAAGACTGGAAGCCCCGTGGTGACTTACATTATTGTGGTAGTTCCAGGGGCTCCATCCGATCGCGGCGGTCATGTGTCCATCACTTCCAGGAGAGAGCTCTGGAAGCTCTGTACCATTATGCAACCAGTGCACACTGCTTTTTATATTAGGTGACCTCTGATCCAGAGTAGGAAACATGAGGACTGATCCTCCCAACTTAGATGCAAAATTGAGACAAAAAAAGCACCATCCATGAACCTGTCCCTGAATTCCCATTGCTTAATCCATGCCTCCCAATTTGTGTGGAATGGAGGTTGGGACAGGTTGAGGGCATGGCTTAGCCATGAAGGGGACGTGGCCTCACGGGGAATGCCGGACCCGCAAGCCATGGCCACATGTTCGTCATGCTGGGGCTTGCCCAGCTCTCTGTGAGCTGCAGGAGAGGACCCAGGCTCCTCCAGAGCTAGCACAGGGTGCGTGAATCCATTTTATGCTGCTCTTTGGCCCGCAGGTGGGACAGTCCGTGAAAAAATGCTCTGTCCTGCTGAAATCAGGAGAGTTGGGATATATGCATAATCTGCTCACACACATAGCGACACAATTGTTTTAAATTCTGAGCGATTATCATTTTCAAGCTTGCGCCACAATATTTCTGAACAATGTTTTCAATGAAGATTCTCCATGTGCCACAAACATTGCACTAATTGTAAGCGCTGGGGCATGTGTATATTGGGCTGTATGTGGGGGTTCAGTATGATATCCCGGCGTTCGGGATGCTGTTGGTCACATGACTGACCTCGGCGTCCTGAAACCAAGAATCCTGACACCTTTAGGAGGTAAGTACACTAACTCTCCCCCTCCCTACCCTAACCCTCCTGGGGTGGTCCTAGGGCTAAATCTCAGGGGAGGAGGGGGGGGGGGGCAGCTACAGCTAGCCACCCCACTAGTACCTAAAACTCCCCCCAGTACCTAATACTACCCCCCCCAGCCCTAACCCTGACACCAACCCTGATACTTACCTTCAAGATGACAGCTGCTGGTGTCTTGTATTGTTGTCTACACTGCTGTTTAATTGTGCATTTCTCATTTTCATTTTATATGTCCAGAAGCTGTGTAGTATGTGGTGTTGCATTAATGAAGCTGTATTAATATTTATACCTGATTTATGTGGACTACAGGCACCTGGGATTTATTCACCTTTGACCTCCCCCCACCCTTGGACGGGACCCATTAAATCAGAATAGAAATGCCTGTACAAACATTATATTCAGAAGAGCAGGATCCATAATCTCTTATCGGGGATAATTCTTTGGTCAATGCTGGTTAACCGTTGGCTGGGGTCCTTTAAATGAATCAATATGGAGAATGTACATGATGAGGATAATTGTAGCGATTTAAACATGAGCAATTAGCAGTGACGATGATGCGATTTTTGAATAGCGCAATGAATTGATATCTAATTGCTCTCATTAAAGGGTAACAAAACCACAGTTAAATATTATGTTATTCCGGATAGTTAAAGAGATTGTCTTTTATGTGGAAATTTTGCAGCGATGAAGATATTATTTCATTTTCCTGTGACACAAAGCAGACGGTGTGCTAATAACATTATGCAGAACAGACTAAGATCCAAGTTTGGTGAAGAAAGATAGAGAAAAGAAACAGTACTAAAGCCGTCTTAGAATTAACCCCTTTTATGCCCGATGGTATCTGATTTTCTGTATTTCCTGAAAAAGGGTTAGGCACTAGGGGGAGAGTTAGGCACTAGGGGGAGGGTTAGTATTAGGCACTAAGTGGAGGGTTAGGATTAGGTTATGGGTTGGGAGGGTTAGGCTATGGGATGGGAGGTTAGGGTTAGGCACTAGATGGAGAGTTATGGTAAGGCTATGGGACGGGAGGGCTAGACTGCATGAGCGGAGTTTTAGGGTTAGGCACTGGGAGGGGGTTAGGTGATAGGGGGAACGGTTATGGTCAGGCACTAGGGGGAGGGTTAGGGTTAGGCTATGGGAGGGGAGGGATAGGTTTCGGGAGGAGAGGGAGAGGGTTAGAGTTAGGCACTGACGGGGGGGGGGGTAGGTGGTATGAGGGAAGGTTAGGCACTAGAGGGTTAGAAGGAGGGTTATGGGTTAGACAATGGGGGGGAGTTAGCGCTTGGCACTAGGGGGGCATTAGTCTCTGGGAAGACAGATTAGGGTTAGGCAATAGGCAGAGGATTTAGGTTAGGCACTAGAGGGTTGGTTAGGGAGTTGGAGAAGAAATAGGCACTAGGCAGAGGGTTAGGCACTAAAGGGAAGGTTAAGTACTGGGGGAGCGTTAGGGTTAGACACTAGAGGGAGGGCTAGAGTTAAGCACTAAGGGGAGGGCTAGGCACTAGAGGTTGGGTTAAGTACTAGGGGGAGGGTTATGTGCAGGGACTAGGGGGAGTGGTAGGTTTAGACAATGGGAAGGGAGGGTTAGACACTAGGGGGAGGGTTAAGATTAGGCTCTAGGGGCGGGTTAGGGATAGACATTGGGAGGGGAGGGATCGGCACTAAAGGAGGGTTAGTCTCTGGGAAGGCAGATTAGGATTAGGCATGGGGGGTGGGGGTTAGTGGTTAGGATTAGTCATACTTACCTCTAGAAACTGCACAGACCAGGAAGTCATCGCTGCAGCCGCCGGACGAGGTAAATCATGTTAATATTGCATCAGTGTCGACGTGGTCAATGCTGACATGCCAAGACTGTCAACGCGCTGCATGTTGACATTACGATGTTAGCATTATGAAAGTTGGCAAAATATACCACTATAATTAAAAACAAAATAAGACATTTTAAAAGAAAAAAAAAATGCAGGTCAACGCAATATTCTGTTCAAGGTGTTTCTGCAATGTTATAATGAGCTGAGAACGTCAATAATGTAACATGAAACGCACATATTGTAAGTGTGGATAAGTGTGTATGACAGATGGGAGAGTCAGTCGCAGATGGGAACATTGGTACATTTATGAGCAATTACATGTGTTTCAGGGCATGAAAGGGCACACTTTTTTTTATATTACTCAAATAGAATTTTGTTTTACTTGTTGAGATTTTTATTTTTTTATTTTGTAAAAGCCAATTATCATGGCTGCCATTCTTCTTTAAAAAAATTAGATTTAGAATATTGATTTGCACAATGAACAGTGAGTACTGTACTTAGCACCTTATTCTCCTACAACAGAAGAATCACCTTACTTCATATAACGGGCGTATGAGAGGTATTGATTGGGTAGGTGAAAGTGACGCTTTCTTCACTGAAGATGTCTCCTAAACTACCTCACTGTTGTGCAATTACATACAGCAGAAACCAAATATACAAAATATTAAAAAAACTAATATATACAGGTATATTTGCCCTAGGCTTCTTACCTATGTGTTTTAAAACCCCAGGAATATTGTGTTGGTTCTTCTGAGATCTTTTGGCCTTTGGTAAGAACCGGCTAAGGGGTCCTGCGGTTGGATCTGAGAAGAGAGGGCGGGTTCTCCATCCATTTAAGTCCAGTCTGGGTCTTTGGCTTTTAGTCTTACAGAAGTCTAATTAGGGTTTTCAGCTGTATGGGTGTGTAAGAAAGGCTGACATCCTAATCATTGCGCTCTCATACTGGCTGGGGAAAGAGGAGAGACTATGGAGTCCTCTGTGAGAGAAACCTGCTTTTGAAATTCAATGTGCTGTGCCTGACAAAACTTGTATTTTTCTTTTTTTGTGAGTCAGGATTATCCTGTGTATAGTAGTATATAGTTTATTTCTATTTTTCTTCTTAACAAAATTGGCTAAGGCCAGTTGCACCAAATCAACAAACTTGGGGGTCTCTCAGCTGCTGCATCTTGCTGCTACTATATATATATATATATATATATATATATATAAAATGTATAATCTCACGGTAAAAATGGTATTGAAATAACTCCTACCAGAGGTGAGTATTTCTCTGGCATATCTCATTAGGCAAAGAAAACAAGTCCACTTCATTGACAAAACTGGGATAGCAGTCCGCACACCTTGGGGCCTAATTAAGACCGCATAAGCAAAATCTTTCTGTAATGGGCAAAACCATGGCCCTCATTCCGAGTTTATCGGTCGCAAGGCGAATTTAGCAGAGTTACACACGCTAAGCCTACGCCTACTGGGAGTGTATCTTAGCTTCTTAAAATTGCGACCGATGTATTCGCAATATTGCGATTACAAACTACTTAGCAGTTTCAGAGTAGCTTCAGACTTACTCTGCCTGTGCGATCAGTTCAGTGCTTGTCGTTCCTGGTTTGACGTCACAAACACACCCAGCGTTCGCCCAGACACTCCTCCGTTTCTCCAGCCACTCCTGCGTTTTTTTCCGGAAGCGGTAGCGTTTTCATCCACACGCCCCTAAAACGCAGTGTTTCCGCCCAGTAACACCCATTTCCTGTCAATCACATTACGATCGCCGGAGCGATGAAAAAGCCGTGAGTAAAAATACTATCTTCATTGTTAAATTACTTGGCGCAGTCGCAGTGCGAATATTGCGCATGCGTACTAAGCGGATTTTCATTGCGATGCGATGAAAAATACCGACCGATCAACTCGGAATGAGGGCCCATGTGCACTGCAGGTGGGGCAGATATAACATGTGCAGAGAGAGTTAGATTTGGTGGGTTATTTTGTTTCTGTGCAGGGTAAATACTGGCTACTTTATTTCTCTGACGTCCTAAGTGGATGCTGGGGACTCCGTAAGGACCTTGGGGAATAGCGGCTCCGCAGGAGACAGGGCACAAAAGTAAAAGCTTTAGGATCAGGTGGTGTGCACTGGCTCCTCCCCCCATGACCCTCCTCCAAGCCTCAGTTAGGTTTTTGTGCCCGGCCGAGAAGGGTGCAATCTAGGTGGCTCTCCTAAAGAGCTGCTTAGAGTAAAAGTTTTGTTAGGTTTTTTATTTTCAGTGAGTCCTGCTGGCAACAGGCTCACTGCAACGAGGGACTTAGGGGAGAAGAAGTGAACTCACCTGCGTGCAGGATGGATTGGCTTCTTAGGCTACTGGACACTAGCTCCAGAGGGACGATCACAGGTACAGCCTGGATGGGTCCCCGGAGCCGCGCCGCCGACCCCCTTGCAGATGCTGAAGAGAGAAGAGGTCCAGAAATCGGCGGCTGAAGACTTCCCAGTCTTCTTAAGGTAGCGCACAGCACGGCAGCTGTGCGCCATTGCTCTCAGCACACTTCACACCAACGGTCACTGAGGGTGCAGGGCGCTGGGGGGGGCGCCCTGGGCAGCAATGAAAGTACCTATGCTGGCTAAAAATACATCACATATAGCCTCTGGGGCTATATGGATGTATTTAACCCCTGCCAGGTTGTCAGAAAAACGGGAGAAGAAGCCAGCCGAAAAGGGGGCGGGGCCTATTCTCCTCAGCACACAGCGCCATTTTCCTACACAGCTCCGCTGCTAGGAAGGCTCCCAGGCTCTCCCCTGCACTGCACTACAGAAACAGGGTTAAAACAGAGAGGGGGGGCATTTTGTGTGCCGATATTATAATATATTAAGATGCTATAAGGGAAAACACTTATATAAGGTTGTCCCTGTATAATTATAGCGTTTTGGTGTGTGCTGGCAAACTCTCCCTCTGTCTCCCCAAAGGGCTAGTGGGGTCCTGTCCTCTATCAGAGCATTCCCTGTGTGTGTGCTGTGTGTCGGTACGTGTGTGTCGACATGTATGAGGACGATGTTGGTGAGGAGGCGGAGCAATTGCCTGTAATGGTGATGTCACTCTCTAGGGAGTCGACACCGGAATGGATGGCTTAGGGAATTACGTGATAATGTCAACACGCTGCAAGGTCGGTTGACGACATGAGACGGCCGGCAAACCAATTAGTACCTGTCCAGGCGTCTCAAACACCGTCAGGGGCTTTAAAACGCCCATTACCTCAGTCGGTCAACACAGACACAGACACGGACACTGACTCCAGTGTCGACGGTGAAGAAACAAACGTATTTTCCATTAGGGGCCACACGTTACATGTTAAGGGCAATGAAGGAGGTGTTACATATTTCTGATACTACAAAGTACCACAAAAAAGGGTATTATGTGGGGTGTGAAAAAACTACCTGTAGTTTTTCCTGAATCAGATAAATTAAATGAAGTGTGTGATGATGCGTGGGTTTCCCCCGATAGAAAATTATTGGCGTTATACCCTTTCCCGCCAGAAGTTTAGGGCGCGTTGGGAAACACCCCCTAGGGTGGATAAGGCGCTCACTACGCTTATCAAAACAAGTGGCGTTACCATCTCCAGATACGGCCGCCCTCAAGGAGCCAGCTGATAGGAGGCTGGAAAATATCCTAAAAGTATATACACACATACTGGTGTTATACTGCGACCAGCGATCGCCTCAGCCTGGATGTGCAGCGCTGGGGTGGCTTGGTCGGATTCCCTGACTGAAAATATTGATACCCTTGACAGGGACAGTATTTTATTGACTATAGAGCATTTAAAAGATGCATTTCTATATATGCGAGATGCACAGAGGGATATTTGCACTCTGGCATCAAGAGTAAGTGCGATGTCCATGTCTGCCAGAAGATGTTTATGGACACGACAGTGGTCAGGTGATGCAGATTCCAAACGGCACATGGAAGTATTGCCGTATAAAGGGGAGGAGTTATTTGGGGTCGGTCCATCGGACCTGGTGGCCACGGCAACAGCTGGAAAATCCACCTTTTTTACCCCAAGTCACATCTCAGCAGAAAAAGACACCGTCTTTTCAGCCTCAGTCCTTTCGTCCCCATAAGGGCAAGCGGGCAAAAGGCCAGTCATATCTGCCCAGGGGTAGTGGAAAGGGAAGAAGACTGCAGCAGGCAGCTCCTTCCCAGGAACAGAAGCCCTCCACCGCTTCTGCCAAGTCCTCAGCATGACGCTGGGGCCGTACAAGCGGACTCAGGTGCGGTGGGGGGTCGTCTCAAGAGTTTCAGCGCGCAGTGGGCTCACTCGCAAGTGGACCCCTGGATCCTACAAGTAGTATCCCAGGGGTACAGATTGGAAGTTCGAGACGTCTCCCCCTCGCAGGTTCCTGAAGTCTGCTTTACCAACGTCTCCCTCCGACAGGGAGGCAGTATTGGAAACAATTCACAAGCTGTATTCCCAGCAGGTGATAATCAAAGTACCCCTCCTACAACAAGGAAAGGGGTATTATTCCACACTATTTGTGGTACTGAAGCCAGACGGCTCGGTGAGACATATTCTAAATCTGAAATCTTTGAACACTTACATGCAAAGGTTCAAATCAAGATGGAGTCACTCAGAGCAGTGATAGCGAACCAGGAAGAAGGGGACTATATGGTGTCCCTGGACATCAAGGATGCTTACCTCCATGTCCCAATTTGCCCTTCTCACCAAGGGTACCTCAGGTTCGTGGTACAGAACTGTCACTATCAGTTTCAGACGCTGCCGTTTGGATTGTCCACGGCACCCCGGGTCTTTACCAAGGTAATGGCCGAAATGATGATTCTTCTTCAAAGAAAAGGCGTCTTAATTATCCCTTACTTGGACGATCTCCTGATAAGGGCAAGGTCCAGAGAACAGTTGGAGGTCGGAGTAGCACTATCTCAAGTAGTTCTACGACAGCACGGGTGGATTCTAAATATTCCAAAATCGCAGCTGATTCCGACGACACGTCTGCTGTTCCTAGGGATGATTCTGGACACAGTCCAGAAAAAGGTGTTTCTCCCGGAGGAGAAAGCCAGGGAGTTATCCGAGCTAGTTAGGAACCTCCTAGAACCAGGCCAAGTGTCCGTGCATCAATGCACAAGAGTCCTGGGAAAAATGGTGGCTTCTTACGAAGCGATTCCATTCGGCAGATTTCACGCAAGAATTTTTTAGTGGGATCTGCTGGACGAATGGTCCGGATCGCATCTTCAGATGCATCAGCGGATAATCCTGTCTCCAAGGACAAGGGTGTCTCTTCTGTGGTGGCTGCAGAGTGCTCATCTACTAGAGGGCAGCAGATTCGGCATTCAGGACTGGGTCCTGGTGACCACGGATGCCAGCCTGAGAGGCTGGGGAGCAGTCACACAGGGAAGAAATTTCCAAGGAGTGTGGTCAAGTCTGGAGACTTCTCTCCACATAAATATACTGGAGCTAAGGGCAATTTACAATGCTCTGAGCCTAGGAAGACCTCTGCTTCAAAGTCAACCGGTGCTGATCCAGTCGGACAACATCACGGCAGTCGCCCACGTAAACAGACAGGGCGGCACAAGAAGCAGGAGGGCAATGGCAGCAAGGATTCTTCGCTGGGCGAAAAATCATGTGATAACACTGTCAGCGGTGTTCATTCCGGGAGTGGACAACTGGGAAGCAGACTTCCTCAGCAGGCACGACCTCCACCCGGGAGAGTGGGGACTTCATCTGGAAGTCTTCCACATGATTGTGAACCGTTGGGAAAGACCAAAGGTGGACATGATGGCGTCCCGTCTGAACAAAAAACTGGACAGGTATTGCGCCAGGTCAAGAGACCCTCAGGCAATAGCAGGGACGCTCTGGTAACACCGTGGGTGTACCAGTCGGTGTATGTGTTCCCTCCTCTGCCTCTCATACCCAAGGTACTGAGAATTATAAGACGGAGAGGAGTAAGAACTATACTCGTGGCTCCGGATTGGCCAAGAAGGACTTGGTACCCGGAACTTCAAGAGATACTAAGAAGGGACTTGCTTCAGCAAGGATCATGTCTGTTCCAAGTCTTACCGCGGCTGCGTTTGACGGCATGGCGGTTGAACGCCGGATCCTAAGGGAAAAAGGCATTCCGGAAGAGGTCATCCCTACCCTAGTCAGAGCCAGGAAGGAGGTGACCGCACAACATTATCATTGGCGAAAATATGTTGCATGGTGTGAGGCCAGGAAGGCCCCACGGAGGAATTTCAACTCGGTCGATTCCTGCATTTCCTGCAAACAGGAGTGTCTATGGGCCCCAAATTGGGGTCCATTAAGGTTCAAATTTCGGCACTGTCGATTTTCTTCCAGAAAGAATTGGCTTCAGTTCCTGAAGTCCAGAAGTTTGTCAGGGGAGTACTGCATATACAACCCTACTTTTGTGCCTCCAGTGGCACTGTGGGATCTCAACGTAGTTCTGGGATTCCTCAAATCACATTGGTTTAAACCGCTCAAATCTGTGGATTTGAAATATCTCACATGGAAAGTGACCATGCTGTTGGCCCTGGCCTCGGCCAGGCGAGTGTCAGAATTGGCGGCTTTGTCTCACAAAAGCCCATATCTGATTGTCCATTCGGACAGGGCAGAGCTGCGGACTCGTCCCCAGTTTCTCCCTAAGGTGGTGTCAGCGTTTCACCTGAACCAGCTTATTGTGGTACCTGCGGCTACTAGGGACTTGGAGGACTCCAAGTTGCTAGATGTTGTCAGGGCCCTGAAAATATATGTTTCCAGGACGGCTGGAGTCAGGAAAACTGACTTGCTGTTATCATGTATGCACCCAACAAACTGGGTGCTCTTGCTTCTAAGCAGACGATTGTTAGTTGGATGTGTAGTACAATTCAGCTTGCACATTCTGTGGCAGGCCTGCCACAGCCAAAATATGTAAATGCCCATTCCACAAGGAAGGTGGGCTCATCTTGGGCGGCTGCCCGAGGGGTCTCGGCTTTACAACTTTGCCGAGCTGCTACTTGGTCAGGGGCAAACACGTTTGCAAAATTCTACAAATTTGATACCCTGGCTGAGGAGGACCTGGAGTCCTCTCATTCGGTGCTGCAGAGTCATCCGCACTCTCCCGCCCGTTTGGGAGCTTTGGTATAATCCCCATGGTCCTTACGGAGTCCCCAGCATCCACTTAGGACGTCAGAGAAAATAAGAATTTACTTACCGATAATTCTATTTCTCGTAGTCCGTAGTGGATGCTGGGCGCCCATCCCAAGTGCGGATTGTCTGCAATACTTGTACATAGTTATTGTTAACTAAAACGGGTTATTATTGTTGTGAGCCATCTTTTCAGAGGCTCCGCTGTTATCATGCTGTTAACTGGGTTCAGATCACAGGTTGTACAGTGTGATTGGTGTGGCTGGTATGAGTCTTACCCGGGATTCAAAATCCTTCCTTATTGTGTACGCTCGTCCGGGCACAGTATCCTAACTGAGGCTTGGAGGAGGGTCATGGGGGGAGGAGCCAGTGCACACCACCTGATCCTAAAGCTTTTACTTTTGTGCCCTGTCTCCTGCGGAGCCGCTATTCCCCATGGTCCTTACGGAGTCCCCAGCATCCACTACGGACTACGAGAAATAGAATTATCGGTAAGTAAATTCTTATTTTTTACACTGCAATTTAGATTTCAGTTTGAGAACACCCCACCCAAATGTAACTCTCTCTGCACATGTTATTTCTACCCCACCTGCAGTGCAACATGCATACCTCCCAACATCGATCAGGTCTGGATTAGGCCCTATATTACCTGCCACATGTACACACATTTAAACTAGGGTTATTTCTCTGTCAGAAGCTAATTAACCTGCCACTATGTACAGTTCATGCAAACTCCACACAGATAGAGCCTGTAGTCAGGATTTTTAAGCCATGACCTCAGGCATACCTCCCAACATGACCCTCTCCAGGAGGGACAGAATGCTCTGCTCCTGGACTTCCCGCATAATGTATGATTGCCATCACCTGTGCTGAAACACCTTTCTTATCCATTAACCTGTTCAAAACAGGTGCCTGTAATCATACATTAAGAGAAATGTCCAGGAGCAGAGCATTTTGCCCCTCCTGGAGAGGGTCATGTTGGGAGGTATGGAGTAGAATTTTCCCTGGGGGGGTGGCCGGGCAGAAACAGGCAGATCGTATTGCTTCAAAGTCGGCCATACTTGTACACCCATTTGAAGCTCCTCTGAGTACACCCCCTGCAGGCGGCTACTGCACATGAGCAACAAATTGAAATGCCCTATCTTTAGAATATGGCATATTTTACTAAATTAAAAAAACCTGTAACTTTCTGAAAAACCTTAACCCCAAAGGCACTACACTGGGACAAGCTCTATCTAACAAAACAAACCCCTAGTCTTAATTCGTCCTCTACCCTGAGTTATGCCTTCCCAAAAATCCCCCCATAGACTACATGATAAAACTAGAGATGAGCGGGTTCGGTTTCTCGGAAACCGAACCCCCCCTAACTTCACGCTTTTTACACGGGTCCGAGGCAGACTCGGATCTTCCCGCCTTGCTCGGTTAACCCGAGCGCGCCCGAACGTCATCATCCCGCTGTCGGATTCTCGCGAGGCTCGGATTCTATCGCGAGACTCGGATTCTATATAAGGAGCCGCGCGTCGCCGCCATTTTCACACGTGCATTGAGATTGATAGGGAGAGGACGTGGCTGGCGTCCTCTCCGTTTAGAGTAGACTAGAGAGTAGTAGAGAGTGACACTTGATTTACTAATTTTGGGGAGCATATTAGGAGTACTACTTGCTGATAGTGTGACCAGTGACCACCAGTTTAATTAATCCGTTCTCTGCCTGAAAAAAAACGATACACAGTGTGACACAGTCACATACCATATCTGTGCTCAGCCTCAGTGTGCCCTCAGTGTGCTGCATCATCTATGTAATACTGTATATTAGAGATGAGCGGGTTCGGTTCCTCGGAATCCGAACCCGCCCGAACTTCATTTTTTTTTACACGGGGCCGAGCGACTCGGATCTTCCCGCCTTGCTCGGTTAACCCGAGCGCGCCCGAACGTCATCATCCCGCCGTCGGATTCTCGCGAGGCTCGGATTCTATCGCGAGACTCGGATTCTATATAAGGAGCCGCGCGTCGCCGCCATTTTCACACGTGCATTGAGATTCATAGGGAGAGGACGTGGCTGGCGTCCTCTCCGTTTATAGAGAAGAGAGTGAGACTAGAGTAGAGAGAGACACAGTAGTAATTTTGGGGAGCATTAGGAGGAGTACTACTACTTGCTGAAGTGATAGATAGATAGTGTGACTGTATAATGTATATCTGACTTGTGGGGGAGACACTGACAGTGGGGAGCAGTTAGAGTCTGAGAGCAGGACTCAGGAGTACATATAACGTACAGTGCACACTTTTGCTGCCAGAGTGCCACACTGCCATTGTGACCACACTGACCACCAGTATAATATATATTGTGATTGTCTGCTTAGGAGTACTACTTGCAAGTTGCTGATAGTGTGACCAGTGACCTGACCACCAGTTTAATAATCACCACCAGTTTAATATATATAATATATATATATAATTGTATATAATATATATATAATATTGTATACCACCTACCCGTTTTTTTTTTTCTTTCTTCTTCTTTATACATACTACTATAGTAGCTTACTGTAGCAGTCTGCGGTGCTGCTGAGCTGACAGTGTCCAGCAGGTCCATCATCAGTCATTACATAATAAATATATCTACCTGTCCGGCTGCAGTACTAGTGTGATATTATATATATATATATATATTGATTTCATCTCATTATCATCCAGTCTATATTAGCAGCAGACACAGTACGGTAGTCCACGGCTGTAGCTACCTCTGTGTCGGCAGTCGCTCGTCCATCCATAATTGTATACCACCTACCCGTGATTTTTTTTTTCTTTCTTCTTTATGCATACTACTATAGTAGCTTACTGTAGCAGTCTGCGGTGCTGCTGAGCTGACAGTGTCCAGCAGGTCCGTCATCAGTCATTACATAATAAATATATCTACCTGTCCGGCTGCAGTACTAGTGTGATATTATATATATATATATTGATTTCATCTCATTATCATCCAGTCTATATTAGCAGCAGACACAGTACGGTAGTCCACGGCTGTAGCTACCTCTGTGTCTGCAGTCGCTCGTCCATCCATAATTGTATACCACCTACCCGTGTTTTTTTTTTTCTTTCTTCTTTATACATACTACTATAGTAGCTTACTGTAGCAGTCTGCGGTGCTGCTGAGCTGACAGTGTCCAGCAGGTCCGTCATCAGTCATTACATAATAAATATATCTACCTGTCCGGCTGCAGTACTAGTGTGATATTATATATATATATATATATATTGATTTCATCTCATTATCATCCAGTCTATATTAGCAGCAGACACAGTACGGTAGTCCACGGCTGTAGCTACCTCTGTGTCGGCAGTCGCTCGTCCATCCATAATTGTATACCACCTACCCATGGTTTTTTTTTTTCTTTCTTCTTTATACATACTACTATAGTAGCTTACTGTAGCAGTCTGCGGTGCTGCTGAGCTGACAGTGTCCAGCAGGTCCGTCATCAGTCATTACATAATAAATATATCTACCTGTCCGGCTGCAGTACTAGTGTGATATTATATATATATATATTGATTTCATCTCATTATCATCCAGTCTATATTAGCAGCAGACACAGTACGGTAGTCCACGGCTGTAGCTACCTCTGTGTTCGCAGTCGCTCGTCCATCCATAATTGTATACCACCTACCCGTGGTTTTTTTCTTTTCTTTCTTCTTTATACATACTACTATAGTAGCTTACTGTAGCAGTCTGCGGTGCTGCTGAGCTGACAGTGTCCAGCAGGTCCGTCATCAGTCATTACATAATAAATATATCTACCTGTCCGGCTGCAGTACTAGTGTGATATTATATATATATATATTGATTTCATCTCATTATCATCCAGTCTATATTAGCAGCAGACACAGTACGGTAGTCCACAGCTGTAGCTACCTCTGTGTCGGCAGTCGCTCGTCCATCCATAATTGTATACCACCTACCCGTGGTTTTTTTTTTCTTTCTTCTTTATACATACTACTATAGTAGCTTACTGTAGCAGTCTGCGGTGCTGCTGAGCTGACAGTGTCCAGCAGGTCCGTCATCAGTCATTACATAATAAATATATCTACCTGTCCGGCTGCAGTACTAGTGTGATATTATATATATATATATTGATTTCATCTCATTATCATCCAGTCTATATTAGCAGCAGACACAGTACGGTAGTCCACGGCTGTAGCTACCTCTGTGTCGGCAGTCGCTCGTCCATCCATAATTGTATACCACCTACCCGTGGTTTTTTTTTTTTCTTTCTTCTTTATACATACTACTATAGTAGCTTACTGTAGCAGTCTGCGGTGCTGCTAAGCTGACAGTGTCCAGCAGGTCCGTCATCAGTCATTACATAATAAATATATCTACCTGTCCGGCTGCAGTACTAGTGTGATATTATATATATATATATTGATTTCATCTCATTATCATCCAGTCTATATTAGCAGCAGACACAGTACGGTAGTCCACGGCTGTAGCTACCTCTGTGTCGGCAGTCGCTCGTCCATCCATAATTGTATACCACCTACCCGTGTTTTTTTTCTTCTTTTCTTTCTTCTTTATACATACTACTATAGTAGCTTACTGTAGCAGTCTGCGGTGCTGCTGAGCTGACAGTGTCCAGCAGGTCCGTCATCAGTCATTACATAATAAATATATCTACCTGTCCGGCTGCAGTACTAGTGTGATATTATATATATATATATTGATTTCATCTCATTATCATCCAGTCTATATTAGCAGCAGACACAGTACGGTAGTCCACGGCTGTAGCTACCTCTGTGTCGGCAGTCGCTCGTCCATCCATAATTGTATACCACCTACCCGTGGTTTTTTTTTTTCTTTCTTCTTTATACATACTACTATAGTAGCTTACTGTAGCAGTCTGCGGTGCTGCTGAGCTGACAGTGTCCAGCAGGTCCGTCATCAGTCATTACATAATAAATATATTTACCTGTCCGGCTGCAGTACTAGTGTGATATTATATATATATATATTGATTTCATCTCATTATCATCCAGTCTATATTAGCAGCAGACACAGTATGGTAGTCCACGGCTGTAGCTACCTCTGTGTCGGCAGTCGCTCGTCCATCCATAAGTATACTAGTATCCATCCATCTCCATTGTTTACCTGAGGTGCCTTTTAGTTGTGCCTATTAAAATATGGAGAACAAAAATGTTGAGGTTCCAAAATTAGGAAAAGATCAAGATCCACTTCCACCTCGTGCTGAAGCTGCTGCCACTAGTCATGGCCGAGACGATGAAATGCCAGCAACGTCGTCTGCCAAGGCCGATGCCCAATGTCATAGTACAGAGCATGTAAAATCCAAAACACCAAATATCAGTAAAAAAAGGACTCCAAAATCTAAAATAAAATTGTCGGAGGAGAAGCGTAAACTTGCCAATATGCCATTTACCACACGGAGTGGCAAGGAACGGCTGAGGCCCTGGCCTATGTTCATGGCTAGTGGTTCAGCTTCACATGAGGATGGAAGCACTCAGCCTCTCGCTAGAAAAATGAAAAGACTCAAGCTGGCAAAAGCACCGCAAAGAACTGTGCGTTCTTCGAAATCCCAAATCCACAAGGAGAGTCCAATTGTGTCGGTTGCGATGCCTGACCTTCCCAACACTGGACGTGAAGAGCATGCGCCTTCCACCATTTGCACGCCCCCTGCAAGTGCTGGAAGGAGCACCCGCAGTCCAGTTCCTGATAGTCAGATTGAAGATGTCAGTGTTGAAGTACACCAGGATGAGGAGGATATGGGTGTTGCTGGCGCTGGGGAGGAAATTGACAAGGAGGATTCTGATGGTGAGGTGGTTTGTTTAAGTCAGGCACCCGGGGAGACACCTGTTGTCCGTGGGAGGAATAGGGCCGTTGACATGCCTGGCGAAAATACCAAAAAAATCAGCTCTTCGGTGTGGAAGTATTTCAACAGAAATGCGGACAACATTTGTCAAGCCGTGTGTTGCCTTTGTCAAGCTGTAATAAGTAGGGGTAAGGATGTTAACCACCTCGGAACATCCTCCCTTATACGTCACCTGCAGCGCATTCATAATAAGTCAGTGACAAGTTCAAAAACTTTGGGCGACAGCGGAAGCAGTCCACTGACCAGTAAATCCCTTCCTCTTGTAACCAAGCTCACGCAAACCACCCCACCAACTCCCTCAGTGTCAATTTCCTCCTTCCCCAGGAATGCCAATAGTCCTGCAGGCCATGTCACTGGCAATTCTGACGATTCCTCTCCTGCCTGGGATTCCTCCGATGCATCCTTGCGTGTAACGCCTACTGCTGCTGGCGCTGCTGTTGTTGCTGCTGGGAGTCGATGGTCATCCCAGAGAGGAAATCGTAAGACCACTTTTACTACTTCCACCAAGCAATTGACTGTCCAACAGTCCTTTGCGAGGAAGATTAAATATCACAGCAGTCATCCTGCTGCAAAGCGGATAACTGAGGCCTTGGCATCCTGGGTGGTGAGAAACGTGGTTCCGGTATCCATCATTACTGCAGAGCCAACTAGAGACTTGTTGGAGGTACTGTGTCCCCGGTACCAAATACCATCTAGGTTCCATTTCTCTAGGCAGGCGATACCGAAAATGTACACAGACCTCAGAAAAAGAGTCACCAGTGTCCTAAAAAATGCAGCTGTACCCAATGTCCACTTAACCACGGACATGTGGACAAGTGGAGCAGGGCAGGGTCAGGACTATATGACTGTGACAGCCCACTGGGTAGATGTATGGACTCCCGCCGCAAGAACAGCAGCGGCGGCACCAGTAGCAGCATCTCGCAAACGCCAACTCTTTCCTAGGCAGGCTACGCTTTGTATCACCGGTTTCCAGAATACGCACACAGCTGAAAACCTCTTACGGCAACTGAGGAAGATCATCGCGGAATGGCTTACCCCAATTGGACTCTCCTGTGGATTTGTGGCATCGGACAACGCCAGCAATATTGTGTGTGCATTAAATATGGGCAAATTCCAGCACGTCCCATGTTTTGCACATACCTTGAATTTGGTGGTGCAGAATTTTTTAAAAAACGACAGGGGCGTGCAAGAGATGCTGTCGGTGGCCAGAAGAATTGCAGGACACTTTCGGCGTACAGGCACCACGTACAGAAGACTGGAGCAACACCAAAAACGCCTGAACCTGCCCTGCCATCATCTGAAGCAAGAAGTGGTAACGAGGTGGAATTCAACCCTATATATGCTTCAGAGGTTGGAGGAGCAGCAAAAGGCCATTCAAGCCTATACAATTCAGCACGATATAGGAGGTGGAATGCACCTGTCTCAAGCGCAGTGGAGAATGATTTCAACGTTGTGCAAGGTTCTGCTGCCCTTTGAACTTGCCACACGTGAAGTCAGTTCAGACACTGCCAGCCTGAGTCAGGTCATTCCCCTCATCAGGCTTTTGCAGAAGAAGCTGGAGACATTGAAGGAGGAGCTAACACGGAGCGATTCCGCTAGGCATGTGGGACTTGTGGATGGAGCCCTTAATTCGCTTAACAAGGATTCACGGGTGGTCAATCTGTTGAAATCAGAGCACTACATTTTGGCCACCGTGCTCGATCCTAGATTTAAAACCTACCTTGGATCTCTCTTTCCGGCAGACACAAGTCTGCTGGGGTTCAAAGACCTGCTGGTGAGAAAATTGTCAAGTCAAGCGGAACGCGACCTGTCAACATCTCCTCCTTCACATTCTCCCGCAACTGGGGGTGCGAGGAAAAGGCTCAGAATTCCGAGCCCACCCGCTGGCGGTGATGCAGGGCAGTCTGGAGCGACTGCTGATGCTGACATCTGGTCCGGACTGAAGGACCTGTCAGCGATTACGGACATGTCGTCTACTGTCACTGCATATGATTCTCTCCCCATTGAAAGAATGGTGGAGGATTATATGAGTGACCGCATCCAAGTAGGCACGTCACACAGTCCGTACTTATACTGGCAGGAAAAAGAGGCAATTTGGAGGCCCTTGCACAAACTGGCTTTATTCTACCTAAGTTGCCCTCCCACAAGTGTGTACTCTGAAAGAGTGTTTAGTGCCGCCGCTCACCTTGTCAGCAATCGGCGTACGAGGTTACTTCCAGAAAATGTGGAGAAGATGATGTTCATTAAAATGAATTATAATCAATTCCTCCGTGGAGACATTGACCAGCAGCAATTGCCTCCACAAAGTACACAGGGAGCTGAGATGGTGGATTCCAGTGGGGACGAATTGATAATCTGTGAGGAGGGGGATGTACACGGTGATATATCGGAGGATGATGATGAGGTGGACATCTTGCCTCTGTAGAGCCAGTTTGTGCAAGGAGAGATTAATTGCTTCTTTTTTGGTGGGGGTCCAAACCAACCCGTCATTTCAGTCACAGTCGTGTGGCAGACCCTGTCACTGAAATGATGGGTTGGTTAAAGTGTGCATGTCCTGTTTATACAACATAAGGGTGGGTGGGAGGGCCCAAGGACAATTCCATCTTGCACCTCTTTTTTCTTTAATTTTTCTTTGCGTCATGTGCTGTTTGGGGAGTGTTTTTTGGAAGGGCCATCCTGCGTGACACTGCAGTGCCACTCCTAGATGGGCCAGGTGTTTGTGTCGGCCACTAGGGTCGCTTATCTTACTCACACAGCTACCTCATTGCGCCTCTTTTTTTCTTTGCGTCATGTGCTGTTTGGGGAGTGTTTTTTGGAAGGGCCATCCTGCGTGACACTGCAGTGCCACTCCTAGATGGGCCCGGTGTTTGTGTCGGCCACTAGGGTCGCTTATCTTACTCACACAGCTACCTCATTGCGCCTCTTTTTTTCTTTGCGTCATGTGCTGTTTGGGGAGTGTTTTTTGGAAGGGCCATCCTGCGTGACACTGCAGTGCCACTCCTAGATGGGCCCGGTGTTTGTGTCGGCCACTAGGGTCGCTTAGCTTAGTCATCCAGCGACCTCGGTGCAAATTTTAGGACTAAAAATAATATTGTGAAGTGTGAGGTATTCAGAATAGACTGAAAATGAGTGGAAATTATGGTTTTTGAGGTTAATAATACTTTGGGATCAAAATGACCCCCAAATTCTATGATTTAAGCTGTTTTTTAGTGTTTTTTGAAAAGAACACCCGAATCCAAAACACACCCGAATCCGACAAAAAAAATTCGGTGAGGTTTTGCCAAAACGCGGTCGAACCCAAAACACGGCCGCGGAACCGAACCCAAAACCAAAACATAAAACCCGAAAAATTTCAAGTGCACATCTCTACTGTATATCTGACTGTGCTGAGTGCTCACTGCTCACACAGCTTAATTGTGGGGGAGACTGGGGAGCAGTTATAGCAGGAGTACATATTTTTAACAGTGCACACTTTTGCTGCCAGAGTGCCACTGCCAGTGCCAGTGTGACTGACCAGTGACCACTGACCACCAGTATATTGTGATTGTCTGCCTGAAAAAGTTAAACACTCGTCGTGTGGTGTTTTTTTTTATTCTATAAACGCATTCTGCTGACAGTGTCCAGCAGGTCCGTCATTATATAATATATACCTGTCTGGCTGCAGTAGTGATATATATATATTTTTTATATCATTATCATCCAGTCTATATTAGCACTGCAGCAGACGCAGTACGGTAGTCCACGGCTGTAGCTACCTCTGTGTCGGCAGTCGCTCGTCCATCCATAATTGTATACCACCTACCCGTGGTTTTTTTTTTTCTTTCTTCTTTATACATACTACTATAGTAGCTTATTGTAGCAGTCTGCGGTGCTGCTGAGCTGACAGTGTCCAGCAGGTCCGTCATCAGTCATTACATAATAAATATATTTACCTGTCCGGCTGCAGTACTAGTGTGATATTATATATATATATATTGATTTCATCTCATTATCATCCAGTCTATATTAGCAGCAGACACAGTATGGTAGTCCACGGCTGTAGCTACCTCTGTGTCGGCAGTCGCTCGTCCATCCATAAGTATACTAGTATCCATCCATCTCCATTGTTTACCTGAGGTGCCTTTTAGTTGTGCCTATTAAAATATGGAGAACAAAAATGTTGAGGTTCCAAAATTAGGAAAAGATCAAGATCCACTTCCACCTCGTGCTGAAGCTGCTGCCACTAGTCATGGCCGAGACGATGAAATGCCAGCAACGTCGTCTGCCAAGGCCGATGCCCAATGTCATAGTACAGAGCATGTAAAATCCAAAACACCAAATATCAGTAAAAAAAGGACTCCAAAATCTGTAGCTACCTCTGTGTTCGCAGTCGCTCGTCCATCCATAATTGTATACCACCTACCCGTGGTGTTTTTTTCTTTTTTCTATCTTCTTGATACTAGTAGCTTACTTTAGGAGTCTGCAGTGCTGAGCTGACAGTGTCCAGCAGGTCCGTCATTATATAATATATACCTGTCCGGCTGCAGTAGTGATATATATATATATTTTTTATATCATTATCATCCAGTCTATATTAGCAGCAGACGCAGTATGGTAGTCCACGGCTGTAGCTACCTCTGTGTCGGCAGTCGCTCGTCCATCCATAATTGTATACCACCTACCCGTGGTGTTTTTTTTTTTCTATCTTCTTGATACTAGTAGCTTACTTTAGGAGTCTGCAGTGCTGAGCTGACAGTGTCCAGCAGGTCCGTCATTATATAATATATACCTGTCCGGCTGCAGTAGTGATATATATATATATTTTCTATATCATTATCATCCAGTCTATATTAGCAGCAGACGCAGTACGGTAGTCCACGGCTGTAGCTACCTCTGTGTCGGCAGTCACTCGTCCATCCATAATTGTATACCACCTACCTGTGGTGTTTTTTTCTTTTTTCTATCTTCTTGATACTAGTAGCTTACTTTAGGAGTCTGCAGTGCTGAGCTGACAGTGTCCAGCAGGTCCGTCATTATATAATATATACCTGTCCGGCTGCAGTAGTGATATATATATATATTTTTTATATCATTATCATCCAGTCTATATTAGCAGCAGACGCAGTATGGTAGTCCACGGCTGTAGCTACCTCTGTGTCGGCAGTCGCTCGTCCATCCATAATTGTATACCACCTACCCGTGGTGTTTTTTTTTTTCTATCTTCTTGATACTAGTAGCTTACTTTAGGAGTCTGCAGTGCTGAGCTGACAGTGTCCAGCAGGTCCGTCATTATATAATATATACCTGTCCGGCTGCAGTAGTGATATATATATATATTTTCTATATCATTATCATCCAGTCTATATTAGCAGCAGACGCAGTACGGTAGTCCACGGCTGTAGCTACCTCTGTGTCGGCAGTCACTCGTCCATCCATAATTGTATACCACCTACCTGTGGTGTTTTTTTCTTTTTTCTATCTTCTTGATACTAGTAGCTTACTTTAGGAGTCTGCAGTGCTGAGCTGACAGTGTCCAGCAGGTCCGTCATTATATAATATATACCTGTCCGGCTGCAGTAGTGATATATATATATATATTTTTTATATCATTATCATCCAGTCTATATTAGCAGCAGACGCAGTACGGTAGTCCACGGCTGTAGCTACCTCTGTGTCGGCAGTCGCTCATCCATCCATAATTGTATACCACCTACCCGTGGTGTTTTTTTTTTCTATCTTCTTGATACTAGTAGCTTACTTTAGGAGTCTGCAGTGCTGAGCTGACAGTGTCCAGCAGGTCCGTCATTATATAATATATACCTGTCCGGCTGCAGTAGTGATATATATATATATATTTTCTATATCATTATCATCCAGTCTATCTTAGCAGCAGACGCAGTACGGTAGTCCACGGCTGTAGCTACCTCTGTGTCGGCAGTCGCTCGTCCATCCATAATTGTATACCACCTACCCGTGGTGTTTTTTTCTTTTTTCTATCTTCTTGATACTAGTAGCTTACTTTAGGAGTCTGCAGTGCTGAGCTGACAGTGTCCAGCAGGTCCGTCATTATATAATATATACCTGTCCGGCTGCAGTAGTGATATATATATATATTTTTTATATCATTATCATCCAGTCTATATTAGCAGCAGACGCAGTACGGTAGTCCACGGCTCTAGCTACCTCTGTGTCGGCAGTCGCTCGTCAATCCATAAGTATACTAGTATCCATCCATCTCCATTGTTTACCTGAGGTGCCTTTTAGTTGTGCCTATTAAAATATGGAGAACAAAAATGTTGAGGTTCCAAAAATAGGGAAAGATCAAGATCGACTTCCACCTTGTGCTGAAGCTGCTGCCACTAGTCATGGCCGAGACGATGAAATGCCAGCAACGTCGTCTGCCAAGGCCGATGCCCAATGTCATAGTACAGAGCATGTAAAATCCAAAACACCAAATATCAGTAAAAAAAGGACTAAAAAATCTAAAATAAAATCGTCGGAGGAGAAGCGTAAACTTGCCAATATGCCATTTACCACACGGAGTGGCAAGGAACGGCTGAGGCCCTGGCCTATGTTCATGGCTAGTGGTTCAGCTTCACATGAGGATGGAAGCACTCAGCCTCTCGCTAGAAAAATGAAAAGACTCAAGCTGGCAAAAGCACAGCAAAGAACTGTGCGTTCTTCGAAATCACAAATCCACAAGGAGAGTCCAATTGTGTCGTTTGCGATGCCTGACCTTCCCAACACTGGACGTGAAGAGCATGCGCCTTCCACCATTTGCACGCCCCCTGCAAGTGCTGGAAGGAGCACCCGCAGTCCAGTTCCTGATAGTCAGATTGAAGATGTCAGTGTTGAAGTACACCAGGATGAGGAGGATATGGGTGTTGCTGGCGCTGGGGAGGAAATTGACAAGGAGGATTCTGATGGTGAGGTGGTTTGTTTAAGTCAGGCACCCGGGGAGACACCTGTTGTCCGTGGGAGGAATAGGGCCATTGACATGCCTGGTGAAAATACCAAAAAAATCAGCTCTTCGGTGTGGAAGTATTTCAACAGAAATGCGGACAACATTTGTCAAGCCGTGTGTTGCCTTTGTCAAGCTGTAATAAGTAGGGGTAAGGACGTTAACCACCTCGGAACATCCTCCCTTATACGTCACCTGCAGCGCATTCATCATAAGTCAGTGACAAGTTCAAAAACTTTGGGCGACAGCGGAAGCAGTCCACTGACCAGTAAATCCCTTCCTCTTGTAACCAAGCTCACGCAAACCACCCCACCAACTCCCTCAGTGTCAATTTCCTCCTTCCCCAGGAATGCCAATAGTCCTGCAGGCCATGTCACTGGCAATTCTGACGAGTCCTCTCCTGCCTGGGATTCCTCCGATGCATCCTTGCGTGTAACGCCTACTACTGCTGGCGCTGCTGTTGTTGCTGCTGGGAGTCGATGGTCATCCCAGAGGGGAAGTCGTACTCGTAAGACCACTTTTACTACTTCCACCAAGCAATTGACTGTCCAACAGTCCTTTGCGAGGAAGATGAAATATCACAGCAGTCATCCTGCTGCAAAGCGGATAACTGAGGCCTTGGCATCCTGGGCGGTGAGAAACGTGGTTCCGGTATCCATCATTACTGCAGAGGCAACTAGAGACTTGTTGGAGGTACTGTGTCCCCGGTACCAAATACCATCTAGGTTCCATTTCTCTAGGCAGGCGATACCGAAAATGTACACAGACCTCAGAAAAAGACTCACCAGTGTCCTAAAAAATGCAGTTGTACCCAATGTCCACTTAACCACGGACATGTGGACAAGTGAAGCAGGGCAGGCTCAGGACTATATGACTGTGACAGCCCACTGGGTAGATGTATGGACTCCCGCCGCAAGAACAGCAGCGGCGGCACCAGTAGCAGCATCTCGCAAACGCCAACTCTTTCCTAGGCAGGCTACGCTTTGTATCACCGCTTTCCAGAATACGCACACAGCTAAAAACCTCTTACGGCAACTGAGGAAGATCATCGCAGAATGGCTTACCCCAATTGGACTCTCCTGTGGATTTGTTGCATCGGACAACGCCAGCAATATTGTGTGTGCATTAAATATGGGCAAATTCCAGCACGTCCCATGTTTTGCACATACCTTGAATTTGGTGGTGCAGAATTATTTAAAAAACGAGAGGGGCGTGCAAGAGATGCTGTCGGTGGCCAGAAGAATTGCGGGACACTTTCGGCGTACAGGCACCACGTACAGAAGACTGGAGCAACACCAAAAATGCCTGAACCTGCCCTGCCATCATCTGAAGCAAGAAGTGGTAACGAGGTGGAATTCAACCCTCTATATGCTTCAGAGGTTGGAGGAGCAGCAAAAGGCCATTCAAGCCTATACAACTGACCACGATATAGGAGGTGGAATGCACCTGTCTCAAGCGCAGTGGAGAATGATTTCAACGTTGTGCAAGGTTCTGCAACCTTTTGAACTTGCCACACGTGAAGTCAGTTCAGACACTGCCAGCCTGAGTCAGGTCATTCCCCTCATCAGGCTTTTGCAGAAGAAGCTGGAGACATTGAAGGAGGAGCTAACACAGAGCGATTCCGCTAGGCATGTGGGACTTGTGGATGGAGCCCTTAATTCGCTTAACAAGGATTCACGGGTGGTCAATCTGTTGAAATCAGAGCACTACATTTTGGCCACCGTGCTCGATCCTAGATTTAAAACCTACCTTGGATCTCTCTTTCCGGCAGACACAAGTCTGCTGGGGTTCAAAGAACTGCTGGTGACAAAATTGTCAAGTCAAGCGGAACGCGACCTGTCAACATCTCCTCCTTCACATTCTCCCGCAACTGGGGGTGCGAGGAAAAGGCTCAGAATTCCGAGCCCACCCGCTGGCGGTGATGCAGGGCAGTCTGGAGCGACTGCTGATGCTGACATCTGGTCCGGACTGAAGGACCTGACAACGATTACGGACATGTCGTCTACTGTCACTGCATATGATTCTCTCCCCATTGAAAGAATGGTGGAGGATTATATGAGTGACCGCATCCAAGTAGGCACGTCAGACAGTCCGTACTTATACTGGCAGGAAAAAGAGGCAATTTGGAGGCCCTTGCACAAACTGGCTTTATTCTACCTAAGTTGCCCTCCCACAAGTGTGTACTCCGAAAGAGTGTTTAGTGCCGCCGCTCACCTTGTCAGCAATCGGCGTACGAGGTTACATCCAGAAAATGTGGAGAAGATGATGTTCATTAAAATGAATTTATAATCAATTCCTCCGTGGAGACATTGACCAGCAGCAATTGCCTCCACAAAGTACACAGGGAGCTGAGATGGTGGATTCCAGTGGGGACGAATTGATAATCTGTGAGGAGGGGGATGTACACGGTGATATATCAGAGGATGATGATGAGGTGGACATCTTGCCTCTGTAGAGCCAGTTTGTGCAAGGAGAGATTAATTGCTTCTTTTTTGGTGGGGGTCCAAACCAACCCGTCATTTCAGTCACAGTCGTGTGGCAGACCCTGTCACTGAAATGATGGGTTGGTTAAAGTGTGCATGTCCTGTTTATACAACATAAGGGTGGGTGGAAGGGCCCAAGGACAATTCCATCTTGCACCTCTTTTTTCTTTCATTTTTCTTTGCGTCATGTGCTGTTTGGGGAGTGTTTTTTGGAAGGGCCATCCTGCGTGACACTGCAGTGCCACTCCTAGATGGGCCAGGTGTTTGTGTCGGCCACTAGGGTCGCTTAGCTTACTCACACAGCTACCTCATTGCGCCTCTTTTTTTCTTTGCGTCATGTGCTGTTTGGGGAGTGTTTTTTGGAAGGGCCATCCTGCGTGACACTGCAATGCCACTCCTAGATGGGCCAGGTGTTTGTGTCGGCCACTAGGGTCGCTTAGCTTACTCACACAGCTACCTCATTGCGCCTTTTTTTTTCTTTGCGTCATGTGCTGTTTGGGGAGTGTTTTTTGGAAGGGCCATCCTGCGTGACACTGCAGTGCCACTCCTAGATGGGCCAGGTGTTTGTGTCGGCCACTAGGGTCGCTTAGCTTACTCACACAGCTACCTCATTGCGCCTCTTTTTTTCTTTGCATCATGTGCTGTTTGGGGAGTGTTTTTTGGAAGGGCCATCCTGCGTGACACTGCAGTGCCACTCCTAGATGGGCCAGGTGTTTGTGTCGGCCACTAGGGTCGCTTAGCTTACTCACACAGCTACCTCATTGCGCCTCTTTTTTTCTTTGCATCATGTGCTGTTTGGGGAGTGTTTTTTGGAAGGGCCATCCTGCGTGACACTGCAATGCCACTCCTAGATGGGCCAGGTGTTTGTGTCGGCCACTTGTGTCGCTTAGCTTAGCCATCCAGCGACCTTGGTGCAAATTTTAGGACTAAAAATAATATTGTGAGGTGTGAGGTGTTCAGAATAGACTGAAAATGAGTGTAAATTATGGTTATTGAGGTTAATAATACTTTGGGATCAAATGACCCCCAAATTCTATGATTTAAGCTGTTTTTTAGGTTTTTTAAAAAAAAACACCCGAATCCAAAACACACCCGAATCCGACAAAAAAATTCGGTGAGGTTTTGCCAAAACGCGTTCGAACCCAAAACACGGCCGCGGAACCGAACCCAAAACCAAAACACAAAACCCGAAAAATTTCCGGTGCTCATCACTAGATAAAACTGTCAAATTAGCCAAACAGGAAGTAGCAGAATAAAACTGACAGTTTAAACTTTAGATTACTCCCAATTACTCATTTATAATTATTTTGCCCTTGGCATGCAGCACTGGGTGATGATTCTACGCGTCCATGCCAAATTTAATCTCAGTACGTCCAATCACTTTTGAGGTGTAGCCCCTCAAAAAACATGCCCCCATCTCAGAAGTTCCCCATGGGAGAATTCCATTATATAAGGGCACGACCGTGCCCTTAACCTGCCAAGTATGTACAGTACATGCAAACTCCACACAGATAGGGGCTGTGGTCAGGATTGTTAAGTCATGACCTCAGGACCGGGAGGCAGTAATGCCAACCACTACACCATACGTGCTGCCTCCACTGGACGCGGTTCTGTGACGCGGCCTGTTCCACTGTAAAATCCTGATTGCCAGAAATGTTGCTGCAATTTCGTTACTCTCTAGTTAGCATTAAATATCCAGATGCCACTTATCTGTATGATTTGTGTACCCATCTGTAGCATGGAGGGGGTATTTTTGGCTGATCCCATATGCCTTGCCTGTCCTAAAATCGTCTGTGAATACTAGAGATGTGTGCCAGAAATTTTTCGTGTTTTGGTTTTGGAATCGGTTCCGCGGCCGTGTTTTGGATTCGGACGTGTTTTGGCAAAACCTCGCTGAAAACCTGGCAGAATTTTTTTTGTCGGATTCGGGTATGTTTTGGATTCGGGTGTTTTTTTTTTTCAACAACCCCTCAAAAACAGCTTAAATCATAGAATTTGGGGGGAATTTTGATCCTGTATTATTAACCTGAATAACCACAATTTCCACTCATTTCCAGTCTATTCTGAACACCTCACACCTCACAATATTATTTTTAGTCTTAAAATTTGTACCGAGGTCGCTGGATGACTAAGCTAAGCGACCCAAGTGGCTGGCACAAACACCTGGCCCATCTAGGAGTGGCACTGCAGTGTCAGACAGGATGGCACTTAAAAAATTGGCCCCGGGGGCGTGGCCACGGCAGCACAGGAGTAGGAAGCAGATCCCGGGAGCTCCCTGGATTAAACATCCTCCTGTAATATCCTGGCCCCTTTGGTGTGCCTGAATACCCTGCTTTTCTTCCCTACGCTGCAGGGCACCGGCAGGCGATTTCCTCGCTCTCCCCGGGGTCTGTACGGCCGAGGAGACATACTTCCGGATTTGCGGCCTATACCTCCTCCGGATCCCCGGCCTCAATTTTGGAGATTCCCGGCCCCACTGCTCTGGACTGCTGCTTCCAGTCATAGAGGGAACACTCTCACTTAAAGGCTGACTGATATGTAACTGGTGAGTGACTTCTACCTCCTGGGATCAAATTACACTTTGACTTCAGTTGCTGTCTTATTTTACATACTAAATAACTGCATCGCTCCTGCTCTCACCTATATTCTGGGACGCTGCCAGTACTTTCTTTTACATTTGCCTACTACTTTGGAGACCAGCTGCGGATGTGTTTCTGCTTATTACAACCCTAAAATTCACTCATTGCTGAAGTCTCCTTCTACGCTTTTGACCTGAGATTATACCGGAGTGTCTGTTACTACCTATTGTCCGTCATGGTTCGGGACGGCCAGCGCACGGCTGCGGCGAAGCTGGAGAAATTTGCCAGACAACCTAACCCACTAAACCAACGGGCCTCGCAGGCCGCTTCGCAGGGGGCCTCTCCGTCCCACTCCTACTCCCCATCTGCAACAGCTGCTGAATCCCCTAACACACCCGCAGCTCCATCTCTTCAACAAGTGCTGGAGGCAATAGCTGGATCGGAACAGCGTCTTTCAGATAAGATGGAGAAAGTGCAGTGTGATCTCTCACTGCTTCGGCAGGACGTCCAGCGCATACGAGAGAGAGTGGGAGAGGCAGAAACCCGTGTCTCGAATCTGGAGGATATGTGCGGTCCTATGAAACAATCTATTTCCACGGTAACCCAGCAAGTAACATCCCTTCAATCCAAATTACTAGACATGGAGGGTCGGCTGCGTAGAAATAATGTGCGATTTGTGGGCCTGCCGGAGAAGGAGGAGGGCTCCCAGCCTGAGGTCTTCCTGGAGTCATGGCTTAAGGAACTGTACGGCGCTGAATCCTTCACGGCACAGTTTACGGTGGAGCGTGCACACCGGATACCATCTCGTCCTCTACCTCCTGGCGCCCCTCCGCGCACCTTCATCGCCAAATTTCTGCAATATAAGGACCGTGACTCGGTCCTCCGGTTGGGACGCACAAAAGGCCCCCTTACCAGAAACGGGGTTACCGTGTCTGCTTTTCCTGATTTTGCCGCGGAAGTCCAGAAGGATCGAGCCCAGTTTATGCCTATCAAGAGGCGCCTCAGAGACCTGAACGTCTCCTACTCTATGCTATTCCCCTCCTGACTCCGGGTGGTAGCGGACGGGGAAACCAAATTCTTCAATTCCCCTAGAGAGGCGGCCCAATGGCTGGACAGATATGCTCCGGGAGCGCGCCAGATGGCCCCGGATTGAGGCCCTGCACTGTCTAATGATCGGTTGGGACCACCAGAGGCATCTACCCATTGTCCAGGGAGCCCCCCCTTGGCGTTGGTGGCTCAGGACTTTTCTTTTCTTTCTCTTGATCGCTTGACTTTGGTTAAGGGTTTTGTTTAGTATTTAGCCCTTGAGAGATAGAAACGATAGTTTGGGATTTAAGTATGCCGAAGTTAGGGGTGGTATACGGGGAGGGGGGGAGAGTTCAGCGAACAGCTTGTTGCTGTGCCTTACACAAGTTTTTTTCTTTCTATAGTTTGTTATTTTTCTCATGCTTAAATTTGTTTTGGAGTACATTCATTTTGATGTGGGAAGTATGTCTGATGCATTGGATACTGTCGATTAAGAATTAGGGATTGAGTAGTATAGCACTGTTATTACCCTCACTAACAATTTCCAGGAATATTCGCTGGACTGTATCTTTAGGTTACTACATAGAATATTACCAGATCTATGGCTAATTTGAAATTTCTGACATGGAATGTTCGAGGTTTAAATAATAAGATAAAGTTTTCCTTAGTATTAACTACACTTCGGAAATATGGCCCGGATGTTGCATGTCTCTGCGAGACTCACTTGGAGGGGAATAGGTTACTGTCACTTAGAAGACCCTGGGTGGGCTGGGCCTATCACGCTTCTCACTCCTCTTCCTCCAGGGGTGTGTCAATCCTGATAAAGAAATCGGTCCAATTTGAGCTGGTATCGGTCAAGACTGACAAATACGGTCGATTTGTGTTCCTTGAATGTAGACTAAGTTCCCAACCCTACTACATACTGGCGGTTTATATCCCCCCCCCATTCTCGTACGATGTACTACAGCAAGCCGCTTCATTCATGGCCTCCTCTCCGGACACCCCGGTAATCTGCTTGGGTGACTTTAACAATGTCATGAATTTAGCTTTAGACAGATGGCGCTCTCCGCAGGCTGCTGGGGTCCGCTCTAGTCCTACTAAATTTGCTGATTTTCTGAATAATTTGCAGTGGATGGATGTGTGGAGAGCTCGGCACCCTACGACTAGACAGTTTTCATGCTTCTCTGGCACGCATGGTTCGTTCTCCAGGATCGATCTGACCCTACTCTCCCCCGTTCTTCTCCCTAGGGTGGTTGACGTCTAATACGAGGCCCGGGGTATATCTGATCACTCCCCTATGGTGTTGACTCTCGCTATGGTGAGCCAGAGGGGTCAATCTTATTGGAAACTGCATCCTTCCTGGCTGCTGCAAATAGGTGACTGCTCTGACCAGGTGACTCAGTGGGAGGGATACTTTACTGACAATGTAGGCTCGGCCCCCGGAACAGTGGTTTGGGATTCATTTAAGGCATTCCTAAGGGGAACGTATATTAGACGTATTTCTGCCCTCAAAATGTCCTGCAGGGAGAGAGAGCGAGCCCTTGAGAGTGACGCCAGGGATTTGGAATCTAGATACTTGGTGGATGGCACCCCTGCGCTGAAGGTACGCTGGCTGGCGGCCCAGTCGGCATGGGTGGCTCATCTGTCTGATAAAAACTCGCGCTCGCTTCTATTTCAGGCTACTAATATTTACATGCAGGGCGATAGGCCAGGTGGCCTGTTGGCTCGATTGGTGCACAGTGACCGCCCAGGTTCTACAATTGCTCAGATGACCGGTAGCGATGGCGCCCTTGTGAACACCACGCCGGAAATTGCGCAGCTATTCCGCTCCTACTATGCTGAGGTCTACAGTTCACAACTGGTAGACTCGACATCAGACCTCTCCGCTTATTTAAGTAATATTCCCCTACCCACACTCCCCCCGGAGGCCTCTGAGATGCTGGAGGCACCCTTAACTCTGGAAGAGGTAACGGCGGCTATTGGCTTGTCTCCCAGCGGCAAGGCACCGGGCTATGACGGCATCCCCTCAGAGGTATACAAGACCCACATTGATTTCTTCGGTCCTAGGCTTCACGCCCTGTATTCTGATATTTTTGTTAATGATCAACTTCCCCCCTCTATGGCGGAGGCGATTATTATAGTGATCCCGAAGCCCGGAAAAGACCCTAGATCCCCAGAATCCTATAGATTGATATCATTGATTCCCACTGACGCTAAGATCCTGGCAAAGATTTTAGCAGTTCGACTCAACACCGTAATTACTTCCATTATCCACTCCGACCAGACCGGCTTTATGCCAGGGATGTCCACTTCTATTAACCTACGTAGATTATATACCATCTTACAAATCCCATATGACTTCCCCTCTGACTCGGTAGTGGTCTCACTGGATGCCGCCAAGGCATTTGACAGTATCGAGTGGTCCTATCTATGGGAGGTCATGACAGCTATGGGTTTTGGGCCTAATTTTATAAAATGGATTAAATTGCTTTATCAGCACCCGACTGCCAGGATCTCAGTGAATGGCTATATCTCTCCCTCGTTCCGCCTGTTTCGCGGGACCAGGCAGGGATGTCCTCTGTCCCCAACCTTGTTTGCCCTGGCCATCGAACCCTTGGCCTGTCTAATAAGGTCCCACCCAGGCGTGGTGGGCATTCATACCGGCCCTCGTGAGGATAGGATTGCCCTTTACGCTGACGACATGCTGTTGTTTCTGCAGGATTATACCAGGTCTATGCCTACAGTGTTGCAATTGATTGAGGAGTTCGGTGTACATTCAGGCCTTCATATTAACTGGTCTAAGTCCTCTATTATGCCTGTGATTGCCCCCCCCCCCCCTACTGCTCCTAAAATCTCCCTACCGCTATGTTGGACGGCGAAATTTAAATATCTTGGGATTCAGGTAACCAATGACCCCTCTGACTTTACACCTTTGAACCTTGATCCGATCATGCAACAAATTACTCGTAAATCCAAGACTTGGTGTAAGCTTCCATTGACTGTATCTGGCAGGGTCAGCCTCGTAAAAATGATAATACTACCTAAGATTCTATATGTGGTTCTGCAATCCCCTGTATATATTCATCCATCCTTCTTTAGAAAATTGAATAGTGTCCTGTCTTCTTTAATATGGGCTAGCAAACGTCCTAGAATACAACTGAACACTCTCACCAGGCTGCGCAGCGACGGAGGTCTGGCCTTGCCAAACTTTCAGATGTACTACTATGCCGCTCAGCTGTCTCATATTAGTGCATGGGTACAGGATACTGGCGTCACTTCTCTACACTGGGTATTTGTCCAATGCTACTTCCCCAACTTATCCCCCCTGCAGGTGTTGCTGAGTGGGAGCTTGGCCCGGTTCCTCCCTCCTCTTATATACCAAGCCATGAAGGTGTGGCAGGCACTAAAAATTCTTTTGAAATTTGATGGATTGGACCCGGACACCCCCCTCTGGTATTCTAAATGGCTCCCTGAACTGTATGCGCTCGAGGGGAGGGAAGTTTGGGCCCCTAAATCAGTGATTTCCATAAATCACCTTTATACGGATAATACGCTCAAATCCTTCCAACAACTAAAAGATGAGTTTAATTTGCCTAACTCCTATTTTTTTTAGATACCTCCAGCTCAGACATGCCCTGCAGTCCCAATTCGCCAATTCCCCCCCTAAAATTATACCATTTCCCATTAAGACCTTTGTAAGTATGCTGGGTCGAGTTAAGATGATTTCCCATGCTTATGGTTATCTACTCGCCAAACTCCATATAGATCCTTTGACACGTCTCCGTGTCAAATGGGAGCAGGATCTGGGCCCCATAGATGAAGAGAACTGGGCCCTTGCTTTGGAAACTCCGTGCACGGTTACCAAATCCATCAGGTATCAACAGATACAATACTTCCTTTTGCATAGAATATATATGACCCCGGCCAGACTGGCCAAATTCGGGACGGGTCGTGTGGGTGACTGCCCTAAGTGTGGGATGACTGCAGGTACTTTTTGGCACCTCAATTGGGATTGTCCGGTGCTGCGGGCTTTCTGGGCGGGGGTCGGATCGATTCTGGGGAACACAGGGGTGGACGAGGCCATGCTTACTCCGCAATTTTGCATCCTGGGAATGGGTAGCTCTGACTTTGTGTCTGGTCCAGAGGGCCTATATGCTCGCAACATATGTGCAATGGCGAAGGTGAGCATTGCGAGGCTATGGATGGCCCCTAAGGGCCCTACACTCCCCGCTCTTAAGGCACTAATAAACGACACTGTTTTTAAGGAACGATACATTTATATGAAACACAATGCCTCCGCTAAATTTGAAAGAATTTGGTCTCCATGGCTGGAATCCATATACTCCGTCCCAGACCCTACAACTTAATGGTGATAGGGTTACTAACAGGTCCTGGATTTGCCAAGTTATGATCTTCTAGGGCCATAGGCTTCCCTCTCACCCAATGGGTTGTGAATGAGAGAGTGGCTCTGTGCCCATCTGGACAGGGTAGGATTTAGAGTGCTAGTATCCCCCAATGTGTCCTCTTCCCCATAATGTTATTTGTCTCTTTGTTTTTTTTATTTTTTTATTTCTGGGGTTCTCTGTGTTTGGTTTCTGATTGTTTTCTTCTCTTTTAAAGGGTTTTACTCGGACGGATTGTCCGTAAGAGTTATATTTGGGGGGGGGGGGGGGGGAAACAAAACAAAGTATAATGTGATTTCATGAATACTAGAGTGTACGGATAATGCAAAATAATGGTATATATAACTGTACATTCCTATGCGCCTATGAGCAAATGACATAGTTTGAAAATAAGTCGAAAGTGAATGCTGTTCCCCGATGAGGACATGTCATTACGTGTTTAATGTGTTCCTGTTATGCAATGTCTGTATGCAAACTACTCTCCTTCGAAATAAAAATACTTTATTTAAAAAAAAAATTGGCCCCAAACAGCACATGATGCAAAGAAAAGAGAAAAAGAGGTGCACTGTGGTCGCTGGACGGCTAAGCTAAGCGGCACAAACACTTCAATATCACAGGAATTATTCGTTCTAATCAATGGTATTATTGGTCCAAATCACTGGAAGAAAATGACAAGATCACAGGAATTATTCGTTCTAATCAATGGTATTATTGGTCCAAATCACTGGAAGAAAATGACAAAATCACAGGAATTATTTGTTCTAATCAATGGTATTATTGGTCCAAATCACTGGAAGAAAATGACAAAATCACAGGAATTATTTGTTCTAATCAATGGTATTATTGGTCCAAATCACTGGAAGAAAATGACAAAATCACTGGAATTATTAGTTCTAATCAATGGTATTATTGGTCCAAATCACTGGGAGAATATGACAAAATCACTGGAATTATTTGGCAAGATCACTGTAATTAATAATTATAAATCACTGATATTAATCGGTAAAATCTTGCTATCGCCTGCCTACTGAAGTGGAATCTAGATGGGATTTTATACCGGGGACACAATAACTTCATCAACTGTCTAAATCCCACTGCACTAATGGCAGAAAACAGGCGCACGTCTAACAGCGCACTGATTATACTGAGAACTGATTATACTGATCACTGATGATACTACGGAGAACTGACACTGAGCAGCGAGAACAGCACTGGACTATTGTACTGTGGTATACTGGTCACAATGCAGCACTGACACTGAGCACAGATAATAAGCACTGATCAGGATACTAGAAGTGACACAGAGCTGCAAGATACAGCAATGGCCTACTGTACTGTACTACTATATACTGGTGGTCACCACAATGCTGCACTGTACTACTATATACTGGTCACAACAATGCAGCAGATATTGAGCACTGATCAGGATACTAGAACTGAGTCTGACACGGAGCTGCAAGATACAGCAATGGCCTACTGTACTGTACTACTATATACTGCTCACAACAATGTAGCACGGATATGGAATGGATACTTGCAGTGACACAGAGCTGCAAGATACAGAAATGTCCTACTGTACTGTACTACTATAATTATATACTGGTGGTCCCCACAATGCAGCACACTGAGCACAGATATTACCAGGTGTATCTCACACATCGCTCAGTACAGATTACAGGATGTATAATCACCAGGTGTATAACACACGTCGCACAGTACAGTATACAGGGTGTATAATTAATTACCAGGTGTATCACGCACATCGCACAGTACAGTATGTAGGGTGTATAATCCCCAGGTGTATCTCACACATCACACAGTACAGTATATAGGGTGTATAATCCCAAGGTGTATCTCACACATTGCTCAGTACAGTATACAGGGTGTATAATCACCAGGTGTATCACAAACGTTGCACAGTACAGTATACAGGGTGTATAATCCCCAGGTGTATCTCACACATCGCTCAGTACAGATTACAGAATGTATAAAATCACCAGGTGTATAACACACGTCGCACAGTACAGTATACATACTGGTCACAACAATGCAGCAGTTATTGAGCACTGATCAGGATACTAGAAGTGACACAGAGCTGCAAGATACAGCAATGGCCTACTTTACTGTACTATATGTATACTGCTGGTCACCAAAATGCTGCACTGTCCTACTATATACTGCTCACAATAATGCAGCACAGATATGGATAGTATACTTGGCACAGAGCTGCAAGATACAGCAATGGCCTACTGTACTGTACTACTATAATTATATACTGGTGGTCCCCACAATGCAGCACACTGAGCACAGATATTTGCAGCACACTGAGCACAGATATGGAGCGTTTTCAGGCAGAGAACGTAGATATTTGCAGCACACTGAGCACAGATATTTTCAGCACACTGAGCACAGATATTTGCAGCACACTGAGCACAGATTACGGAGCTTTTCAGGGAGCGAACACAGCCACGTCCTCTCCGTTCAATCTCCAATGCACGAGTGAAAATGGCGGCGACGCGCGGCTCTTTATATAGAATACGAATCTCGCGAGAATACGATAGCGGGATGATGACGTTCGGGTTAACCGAGCAAGGCGGGAAAATCCGAGGCTGCCTCGGACCCGTGTAAAATAGGTGAAGTTCGGGGGGGTTCGGATCTCAACGAACCGAACCCGCTCATCACTAGTGAATACACCACAGTATCAGAAACATTCTGATTAATGTAAAATGATATTCAGATATAGCCACTGATTGCTTTCTGGGTGTCTCGGCGTCCCTCCTGACAGGGGAGAGAAATTCCAGGATTAAAAACTTTATTTATTTTCACTTTGATGAAGTTTAGAGGATGAAGCCTCAGAGCAGGTTTCAGCAATATCATTAAACTCCTTACATGTGATTCTGTCCATATGGCCGTTGCCGGAAATCGCATTGCGCACTTACAGCGACAACTTGAATCAGCAGTATCAGGATCCACTGAGACCGTCTCATCATAAATCCTGCTTAAACCTTGCATTTTTGGTAGGTGTGGGAAGTAGAATTTGCAAGCGTGGCAATTATTCTCAGCAGTAAAACCTTAGTAAAATAATATACATGGAAGTGATACAGGAGTGCAACACATACAGTAGCCATGAGGAATGCAGACAGTACATGAACGTTTCATTGCATCAAATAAAGTAAAAGGCTGCAACACTAAAATAAATAAAATATGTTAAATTAAAAAAGAAAAGCAGACATGCGTTCCATCAGCCCCACTGTCTCCCAAATGTTTAAAAGTATAAACATTGCATTATTTTGTGAGGCAAATAGAAATACAAAGGAAAAAAACTATGCGCTTGGGTGAGAAACACTGCACTATGATTGTCAGCAGCCTCCTGATATAGGGAATTGCCAATCCCTAACATAAACCACAAACCAACAAATTAACAGGTGGCGCTTGACAATCAAATGAAATTAAAAAAAACATTTATTTAAGTACAATAAATAAGGTTACAACACACTCCCGGGAGAATAAAATAATATGACAGAATTCACAATAATAAAAATGTGCACTATAGTAAGGCTTCTTATTCAATTCCTCAGGTAACCAATTATAATTAGTAATCTTAAATGCACACAAATAAATAGCTGCGCCTGGAGGGTTTTAACTATCTATGGTGCACTTTTGGTACAGATGAATTAAAATATGAAATAAATATGTAATTGATTGATTAATGTGATTTCATAACATGAGTCACTCACGTCTTGGTATACCAGAAGGTTCTGTATACGTCACAAATCCATTGCAGTAGATAGTTAGTTGTAAGAATGCATAGGTGAATTACCTCCGCTGGGCAGGAGCCTGTTCTGTCCTTGCTCCCTGGTGGCGTCCCGCTGTGCTGTCAATGACACGCACCAGAGCCTCAGCGGGTAAGATGATGCTGCACCGTGCAGTGTGCCTCAACAAGCTGTGCAGGTAAATTACACTGCCTCCGGTACCTCCGTACTTTGCAGACAGGAGGCTGTTAGGGCTGATTTTCCGGAGTACGCCGGTCTGCGCCGGGCTGCAGGGAAACGGCACCCGTGATTACCACTTCCCCAGATGGCGTGGTTGGCCGTAGCAACTGTGATGGGGAATGTAGTGCAGATGCAGGTGCTCCCGGTGGTGGTGCTGTAGAGGTGGATTGCTCTGCACGGACAATGCTATGGTGCAGCGGCTGATGGGAGTGTGAATCCTTGCAAGTAGAACCTGTGTCCTAATTCACCTATGCATTCTTACAACTAACTATCTACTGCAATGGATTTGTGACGTATACAGAACCTTCTGGTATACCAAGACGTGAGTGACTCATGTTATGAAATCACATTAATCAATCAATTACATATTTATTTCATATTTTAATTCATCTGTACCAAAAGTGCACCATAGATAGTTAAAACCCTCCAGGCGCAGCTATTTATTTGTGTGCATTTAAGATTACTAATTATAATTGGTTACCTGAGGAATTGAATAAGAAGCCTTACTATAGTGCACATTTTTATTATTGTGAATTCTGTCATATTATTTTATTCTCCCGGGAGTGTGTTGTAACCTTATTTATTGTACTTAAATAAATGTTTTTTTAATTTCATTTGATTGTCAAGCGCCACCTGTTAATTTGTTGGTAAATAGAAATACAAGTTTAATACCTATGACTTCAGGTCAACCATTTGTCCAGCTGGCAACTTCTGCCCTGTGTCTCCTCTCCTTGCCCACTACCTCTGCCCCTGCTTCTCTGCTACCCAGGCAGCAGCCTCTGCCCCATGTCTCCCCTCTCCCAGCCTGCAGCCTCTGCCCTGTGTCTCCCCTCTTACACTAAATATACACTGCAGCCTCTGCCCTGTGTCTCCCCTCTCCCAGCCTGCAGCCTCTGCCCTGTGTCTCCCCTCTTACACTAAATATACACTGCAGCCTCTGCCCTGTGTCTCCCCTCTCCCAGCCTGCAGCCTCTGCCCTGTGTCTCCCCTCTTACACTAAATATACACTGCAGCCTCTGCCCTGTGTCTCCCCTCTTCCAGCCTGCAGCCTCTTCTCCGTGTCTCCCCTCTCCCAACCTGCAGCCTCTTCCCCGTGTCTCCCCTCTCCCAGCCTGCAGCCTCTTCCCCGTGTCTCCCCTCTCCCAGCCTGCAGCCTCTTCCCTGTGTCTCCCCTCTCCCAGCCTGCAGCCTCTGCCCTGTGTCTCCCCTCTTACACTAAATATACACTGCAGCCTCTGCCCTGTGTCTCCCCTCTCCCAGCCTGCAGCCTCTTACCCGTGTCTCCCCTCTTACACTAAATATACACTGCAGCCTCTGCCCTGTGTCTCCCCTCTTACACTAAATATACACTGCAGCCTCTGCCTTGTGTCTCCCCTCTTCCAGCCTCCAGCCTCTTCTCCGTGTCTCCCCTCTCCCAGCCTGCAGCCTCTGCCCCATGTCTCCCCTCTCCCAGCCTGCAGCCTCTGCCCTGTGTCTCCCCTTTTACACTAAATATATACTGCAGCCTCTGCCCTGTGTCTCCCCTCTTACACTAAATATACACTGCAGCCTCTGCCCTGTGTCTCCTCTCTCCCAGCCTGCAGCCTCTGCCCTGTGTCTCCCCTCTCCCAGCCTGCAGCCTCTGCCCTGTGTCTCCCCTCTTACACTAAATATACACTGCAGCCTCTGCCCTGTGTCTCCCCTCTCCCAGCCTGCAGCCTCTGCCCTGTGTCTCCCCTCTTACACTAAATATACACTGCAGCCTCTGCCCTGTGTCTCCCCTCTTCCAGGTTGCAGCCTCTTCTCCGTGTCTCCCCTCTCCCAACCTGCAGCCTCTTCCCCGTGTCTCCCCTCTCCCAGCCTGCAGCCTCTTCCCCGTGTCTCCCCTCTCCCAGCCTGCAGCCTCTTCCCCGTGTCTCCCCTCTCCCAGCCTGCAGCCTCTTCCCCGTGTCTCCCCTCTCCCAGCCTGCAGCCTCTTCCCCGTGTCTCCCCTCTCCCACCCTGCAGCCTCTGCCCTGTGTCTCCCCTCTCACAGCCTGCAGCCTCTGCCCCATATCTCCCCTCTTCCAGGTTGCAGCCTCTGCCCTGTGTCTCCCCTCTTCCAGCCTGCAGCCTCTTCTCGTGTCTCCCCTCTCCCAACCTGCAGCCTCTTCCCCGTGTTTCCCCTCTCCCTAGCCTGCAGCCTCTTCCCCGTGTCTCCCCTCTCCCAGCCTGCAGCCTCTTCCCCATGTCTCCCCTCTCCCCACCCTGCAGCCTCTGCCCTGTGTCTCCCCTCTCCCAGCCTGCAGCCTCTGCCCCATGTCTCCCCTCTTCCAGGTTGCAGCCTCTGCCCTGTGTCTCTCCCTCTTCCAGCCTGCAGCCTCTTCCCCGTGTTTTCCCTCTCCCCAGCCTGCAGCCTCTACCCTGTGTCTCCTCTCCTTGCCTGCAACCTCTGCCCCTGTGTCTCCACTAACCAGCCCGCAGACTTGGGCAGTGCCCCCCCAAAAAACACACAACAACCAACTAAGTTCCAGCAGTATATACTGCTGCACACCTGTGTATACTGTAAGGCCCACATGTATATACTGCTGCACCTGTGTATAATGCCCACGTGTATATACTTCTGCACCTGTGTATAATGCCCACATGTATATACTGCTGCACCTGTGTGTAATGCCCACATGTATATACTGCTGCACCTGTGCATAATACCCGTATGTATATAATGCTGCGCCTGTGTATAATGCCCACATGTATATACTGCTGTACCTGTGTATAATGCCCACATGTATATACTTCTGCACCTGTATATAATGCCCACATGTATATACTGCTGCACCTGTGTATAATGCCCACATGTATATACTTCTGCACCTGTATATAATGCCCACATGTATATACTGCTGCACCTGTGTATAATGCCCACATGTATATACTGCTGCACCTGTGTGTAATGCCCATTGCCCACATGTATATACTGCTACACCTGTGCATAATACCCGTATGTATATAATGCTGCGCCTGTGTATAATGCCCACATGTATATACTGCTGCACCTGTGTATACTGCCCACATGTATATACTGCTGCTCCCTTTGTATAATACCCGCATGTATATAATGCTGTGCCTGTGTATAATGCACATGTATATACAGCTGCACCTGTGTATAATGTCCACATAAACCCTTTGGCTCATATATTGTATGCAAATATGGCTCTGGTACTAATCACTGCCTCCTGAGCCATTTTACCTCACCACACATCCCTGGTCTCCTATCCCTGAATGCACCCCGAGCAGTTTATTGTAATCTCAGTGCTCTCAGCCCCCCAAAGTTTATTGTAGTCTCAGTGCCCCCAGTCCACCCCGTCCAAAGAATAATGTAGACTCAGAACTCACCAGTCCTCCCCCCCGACACTTATTGTAGTCTCAGCGCCATCAGTTGCCATCCCTACCTGAAGCTTATTGTAGTCCCAGCATCCCCAGTACCTTCCCCACGCGAAGCATAGTGCAGGGCCGTCTTTTTGTATGGGCTCATTGTGCTCTTGCCCAAGGGCCCCAGGAGTAAAAGCCTATGCTGATAGCTGAGGGTCCCCTCCTTCCAGGGGTTCCAGATTTTTTAAAATCGGCCCTGGGGAACCGGAGATAATCCGACTTCAAAGCAATGGTCTCCATCCAAGCCTGTTAATTGCTCTTCCCAGCCAGATATCTCAGGTTCTGTCTGATTTTGAGTGTTTCTGAGGGAATACTCCAAAAGCTGTGACTCCCCCCTTTTGGTGGCCACTGGCAGCTTGTCTCTACTATTCCCAGAACCAGAGATATCAGCCTTCCAGCAGCTGGTCCCTGCTGCAGCTCCACACGCCTGGTATGCAGTTTTATATTTTTGTTGGTGGATTGCTCTGGCTCCTGACCTCTGATCCCCAAATCCTCAGTAGTTCCTAAAGGCATCCCCAGTACCTCCTGAAAGGTGTCCGCAGTACCTCTTGAAAGGTGGGACTCTCTAGTATTTTATCCCATTAAAACTAAGAAATATAATTCCAGGTACTGGAGATATCTGCTGTCAAGCAAGCTGCACTCCTACTGAAAAATAATGAATATTAAGCCCACTCCACTATCCACCCCTCCCCTGCATATTAAACACCCCCTTACCACCCTGAAGTCATGTACCGGGGCCTCTTCATTCAGCCCAATGCCCCCTTCTACAGTTTAGCCCCATCTGTGCAGTAAAGGAGTAATTAGCAGAAATTACTGCTCCAGGTCCTACATGCTGAGCGGAAGATAGAACACCCCCTACCGCCCGCAGGACATCAAAGCTGCCGCTGATAGCTCCCCCCCACCCCCACCGCTGATGGGTGTATAGGGGCCCCAGCGCATTGCTGTGCCCAGGGGCCTACACTGCTGTTAAGATGGCTCTGGCATAGTGGAAAAAAGAAACGACCAGTCCCTATCGATCGAGAAACGCGTCAGTACTTGGGATCCCCACTATCTCTCACAGACAGTATTCCATCACCGAGCCGTTTTATCCTGCTCAGCCTGGAGCCGCCTGCATTGGTTTCCCTGCAAGACGGAAACCGCGGCTATCAAAGATATAGATTTAAACCAGTGAGCAGCAAGCCGCCTACGGAAATAATCAGTGTCGCCCGCCTTGACTTCCCTGCAAGCGGTAAGCCGCAGCTACTCTGGACGCTTCCCTAAAACAGCTATACGCTATACACATAGTGGCGGACGGGGCCGCTGCAGTCCAAGCTCATAGACACTGTTCATCAGTGTTATAAGAGGATCGAACATTATAGATGCATCGGTCACCAGTTCAACATCTCGGCGTCTAAAGGTGTCAGCGTTCTGGTTCCTCCACTGATTGAAGGGCATGTATCCTCAACATCATACATAACTGATCACATTAAATTCCTGTGTATGGAGCATGGAGTAAAAAATATTTTTTTCTGGAGAAATATAACTGTTTATTACAACTTTTACCAATGTCTGAGGAACCTTTGTTCTATTATCAAACAAAAGAAACATTACAAACAAATTGTGACTTTGTATTTGTTTGTTATTAATATTTTTTTCATCAGTCCTATGGAACAATCAGATGAATTATAACCTTGAGGACGTTATTCATTCAAATATACAATTGTAATGTTTTTTTTACTGTGTATTCTGTGTAATATCTTTAATTGGTGATATATTTTCTAAACAAATAAGTGATTAATCTGTCTGGAACTTTTTCTAGTTTAAATATTAAATATATCTACATGATCATTACTTTAGTCTGTTTGCGCTCTCTATTTTTTCTGTTGTTGCACCTTTACAGGGTCTGCCAGTGGCAAATGCAGGATTTGCATGGGGGGTTTCTGGCTGCTCGGAAAACCCCCCTGCGTGTGTCACTGTCTGCTAATACCCTGTCTTTGTGAGAGCAGCGAACAGCACATCAACACAGGTTTTTTTCTCAGGCGCCTTTATTTCCAGTGGAATGTAATAAAATCGACCCAGTCGCACTGCGATAATTGATTACATCGTACGGATGTATCAGTTATCACATGCGAGCAAGCTCTGTCCCTGCGATGCCACTCCGCAGCATTATCGGAAAAATTTTCATAAAAACTACCCTGATGTACTGCCGATCACACTTACGGCTCCCCGCGCAGCTTGCTCTGCCTAGGGGCAGAGATAGCTGTGCAGAAGTGCACAATCCGCAGTGAGCCCTTGGAGGCTGGAGTAATTGCCACAGGGCTCATTGCGATTTTTTTTTTTTACATTTTGTTCTTTTTAGTCTATTCGGTCAGATCACAATTCCCATTATAATTATGGGAAATGCGATCTGTTTACTAAAAAAAAGCGTTTCATGAAAACTGCTCCAAAAGCCCCTTAATACATTTGAGTGATACTAAAATAATGGGGAAACACCCTTCTTCACATTTTTTTAGTAAAAATAATGTTAATAAATACCTTCGCTCACCTCTAGTTCTAAGTCTGCTCTATTATATACAGGGTGATTCAAAAGTCGCAGTACACCTTTTTGTTTCAAAAACTGTGCAGGAAATGGGAAAATTGAATACTCCAGTAAGGCATGGGGGAGGTGAGCTATCTTTTAGGGTATGTACCAAACATGGGCGCCATCTTGAATATACTTTAAGTCAGTTTTTTTCATATAGAGAGGGGGTCGTGTAATATATAGAGATGTGCACTTGAAATTTTTCGGGTTTTGTGTTTTGGTTTTGGGTTCGGTTCCGCGGCCGTGTTTTGGGTTCGACCGCGTTTTGGCAAAACCTCACCGAATTTTTTTTGTCGGATTCGGGTGTGTTTTGGATTCGGGTGTTTTTTTTAAAAAACACTAAAAAACAGCTTAAATCATAGAATTTGGGGGTCATTTTGATCCCAAAGTATTATTAACCTCAAAAACCATAATTTCCACTCATTTTCAGTCTATTCTGAATACCTCACACCTCACAATATTATTTTTAGTCCTAAAATTTGCACCTAGGTCGCTGGATGACTAAGCTAAGCGACCCTAGTGGCCGACACAAACACCGTGCCCATCTAGGAGTGGCACTGCAGTGTCACGCAGGATGGCCCTTCCAAAAAACACTCCCCAAACAGCACATGACGCAAAGAAAAAAAGAGGCGCAATGAGGTAGCTGTGTGAGTAAGATAAGCGACCCTAGTGGCCAACACAAACACTGGGCCCATCTAGGAGTGGCACTGCAGTGTTACGCAGGATGGCCCTTCCAAAAAACACTCCCCAAACAGCACATGACGCAAAGAAAAAAAGAGGCGCAATGAGGTAGCTGTGTGAGTAAGATAAGCGACCCTAGTGGCCGACACAAACACCGGGCCCATCTAGGAGTGGCACTGCAGTGTCACGCAGGATGGCCTTTCCAAAAAACCCTCCCCAAACAGCACATGACGCAAAGAAAAAAAGAGGCGCAATGAGGTAGCTGTGTGAGTAAGATAAGCGACCCTAGTGGCCGACACAAACACCGGGCCCATCTAGGAGTGGCACTGCAGTGTCACGCAGGATGGCCCTTCCAAAAAACCCTCCCCAAACAGCACATGACGCAAAGAAAAAAAGAGGCGCAATGAGGTAGCTGTGTGAGTAAGATAAGCGACCCTAGTGGCCGACACAAACACCGGGCCCATCTAGGAGTGGCACTGCAGTGTCACGCAGGATGGCCCTTCCAAAAAACCCTCCCCAAACAGCACATGACGCAAAGAAAAAAAGAGGCGCAATGAGGTAGCTGTGTGAGTAAGATAAGCGACCCTAGTGGCCGACACAAACACCGGGCCCATCTAGGAGTGGCACTGCAGTGTCACGCAGGATGGCCCTTCCAAAAAACCTTCCCCAAACAGCACATGACGCAAAGAAAAAAAGAGGCGCAATGAGGTAGCTGTGTGAGTAAGATAAGCGACCCTAGTGGCCGACACAAACACCGGGCCCATCTAGGAGTGGCACTGCAGTGTCACGCAGGATGGCCCTTCCAAAAAACCCTCCCCAAACAGCACATGACGCAAAGAAAAAAAGAGGCGCAATGAGGTAGCTGTGTGAGTAAGATAAGCGACCCTAGTGGCCGACACAAACACCGGGCCCATCTAGGAGTGGCACTGCAGTGTCACGCAGGATGGCCCTTCCAAAAAACATTCCACAAACAGCACATGACGCAAAGAAAAATTAAAGAAAAAAGAGGAGCAAGATGGAATTGTCCTTGGGCCCTCCCACCCACCCTTATGTTATATAAACAGGACATGCACACTTTAACCAACCCATCATTTCAGTGACAGGGTCTGCCACACGACTGTGACTGAAATGACGGGTTGGTTTGGACCCCCACCAAAAAAGAAGCAATTAATCTCTCCTTGCACAAACTGGCTCTACAGAGGCAAGATGTCCACCTCATCATCATCCTCCGATATATCACCGTGTACATTCCCCTCCTCACAGATTATCAATTCGTCCCCACTGGAATCCACCATCTCAGCTCCCTGTGTACTTTGTGGAGGCAATTGCTGCTGGTCAATGTCTCCACGGAGGAATTGATTATAATTCATTTTAATGAACATCATCTTCTCCACATTTTCTGGATGTAACCTCGTACGCCGATTGCTGACAAGGTGAGCGGCGGCACTAAACACTCTTTCGGAGTACACACTTGTGGGAGGGCAACTTAGGTAGAATAAAGCCAGTTTGTGCAAGGGCCTCCAAATTGCCTCTTTTTCCTGCCAGTATAAGTACGGACTGTGTGACGTGCCTACTTGGATGCGGTCACTCATATAATCCTCCACCATTCTTTCAATGGTGAGAGAATCATATGCAGTGACAGTAGACGACATGTCCGTAATCGTTGTCAGGTCCTTCAGTCCGGACCAGATGTCAGCATCAGCAGTCGCTCCAGACTGCCCTGCATCACCGCCAGCGGGTGGGCTCGGAATTCTGAGCCTTTTCCTCGCACCCCCAGTTGCGGGAGAATGTGAAGGAGGAGATGTTGACAGGTCGCGTTCTGCTTGACTTGACAATTTTCTCACCAGCAGGTCTTTCAACCCCAGCAGACTTCGGAAAGAGAGATCCAAGGAAGGCTTTAAATCTAGGATCGAGCACGGTGGCCAAAATGTAGTGCTCTGATTTCAACAGATTGACCACCCGTGAATCCTTGTTAAGCGAATTAAGGGCTCCATCCACAAGTCCCACATGCCTAGCGGAATCGCTCCATGTTAGCTCCTCCTTCAATGTCTCCAGCTTCTTCTGCAAAAGCCTGATGAGGGGAATGACCTGACTCAGGCTGGCAGTGTCTGAACTGACTTCACGTGTGGCAAGTTCAAAGGGCATCAGAACCTTGCACAACGTTGAAATCATTCTCCACTGCGCTTGAGACAGGTGCATTCCACCTCCTATATCGTGCTCAATTGTATAGGCTTGAATGGCCTTTTGCTGCTCCTCCAACCTCTGAAGCATATAGAGGGTTGAATTCCACCTCGTTACCACTTCTTGCTTCAGATGATGGCAGGGCAGGTTCAGTAGTTTTTGGTGGTGCTCCAGTCTTCTGTACGTGGTGCCTGTACGCCGAAAGTGTCCCGCAATTCTTCTGGCCACCGACAGCATCTCTTGCACGCCCCTGTCGTTTTTTAAAAAATTCTGCACCACCAAATTCAAGGTATGTGCAAAACATGGGACGTGCTGGAATTTGCCCATATTTAATGCACACACAATATTGCTGGCGTTGTCCGATGCCACAAATCCACAGGAGAGTCCAATTGGGGTAAGCCATTCCGCGATGATCTTCCTCAGTTGCCGTAAGAGGTTTTCAGCTGTGTGCGTATTCTGGAAAGCGGTGATACAAAGCGTAGCCTGCCTAGGAAAGAGTTGGCGTTTGCGAGATGCTGCTACTGGTGCCGCCGCTGCTGTTCTTGCGGCGGGAGTCCATACATCTACCCAGTGGGCTGTAACAGTCATATAGTCCTGACCCTGCCCTGCTCCACTTGTCCACATGTCCGTGGTTAAGTGGACATTGGGTACAGCTGCATTTTTTAGGACACTGGTGAGTCTTTTTCTGAGGTCTGTGTACATTTTCGGTATCGCCTGCATAGAGAAGTGGAACCTAGATGGTATTTGGTAACGGGGGCACACTACCTCAAGAAATTGTGTAGTTCCCTGTGAAATAACGGCGGATACCGGACGCACGTCTAACACCAACATAGTTGTCAAGGCCTCAGTTATCCGCTTTGCAGCAGGATGACTGCTGTGATATTTCATCTTCCTCGCAAAGGACTGTTGGACAGTCAATTGCTTACTGGAAGTAGTACAAGTGGTCTTCCGACTTCCCCTCTGGGATGACCATCGACTCCCAGCAGCAACAACAGCAGCGCCAGCAGCAGTAGGCGTTACACGCAAGGATGCATCGGAGGAATCCCAGGCAGGAGAGGAATCGTCAGAATTGCCAGTGACATGGCCTGCAGGACTATTGGCATTCCTGGGGAAGGAGGAAATTGACACTGAGGGAGTTGGTGGGGTGGTTTGCATGAGCTTGGTTACAAGAGGAAGGGATTTACTGGTCAGTGGACTGCTTCCGCTGTCACCCAAAGTTTTTGAACTTGTCACTGACTTATTATGAATGCGCTGCAGGTGACGTATAAGGGAGGATGTTCCGAGGTGGTTAACGTCCTTACCCCTACTTATTACAGCTTGACAAAGGCAACACACGGCTTGACACCTGTTGTCCGCTTTTCTGTTGAAATACCTCCACACTGAAGAGCTGATTTTTTTGGTATTTTCACCAGGCATGTCAACGGCCATATTCCTCCCACGGACAACAGGTGTCTCCCCGGGTGCCTGACTTAAACAAACCACCTTACCATCAGAATCCTCCTGGTCAATTTCCTCCCCAGCGCCAGCAACACCCATATCCTCCTCATCCTGGTGTACTTCAACACTGACATCTTCAATCTGACTATCAGGAACTGGACTGCGGGTGCTCCTTCCAGCACTTGCAGGGGGCGTGCAAATGGTGGAAGGCGCATGCTCTTCACGTCCAGTGTTGGGAATGTCAGGCATCGCAACCGACACAATTGGACTCTCCTTGTGGATTTGGGATTTCGAAGAACGCACAGTTCATTGAGGTGCTTTTGCCAGCTTGAGTCTTTTCAGTTTTCTAGCGAGAGGCTGAGTGCTTCCATCATCATGTGAAGCTGAACCACTAGCCATGAACATAGGCCAGGGCCTCAGCCGTTCCTTGCCACTCCGTGTGGTAAATGGCATATTGGCAAGTTTACGCTTCTCCTCCGACAATTTTATTTTAGTTTTTGGAGTCCTTTTTTTACTGATATTTGGTGTTTTGGATTTGACATGCTCTGTACTATGACATTGGGCATCGGCCTTGGCAGACGACGTTGCTGGCATTTCATCATCTCGGCCATGACTAGTGGCAGCAGCTTCAGCACGAGGTGGAAGTGGATCTTGATCTTTCCCTAATTTTGGAACCTCAACATTTTTGTTCTCCATATTTTAATAGGCACAACTAAAAGGCACCTCAGGTAAACAATGGAGATGAATGGATACTAGTATACTTATGGATGGACTGCCGAGTGCCGACACAGAGGTAGCTACAGCCGTGTACTACCGTACTGTGTCTGCTGCTAATATAGACTGGATGATAATGAGATGAAATCAATATATATATATGTATGTATATATAATATCACTAGTACTGCAGCCGGACAGGTAGATAATATATTTATTAGGTAATGATGACTGATGACGGACCTGCTGGACACTGTCAGCTCAGCAGCACCGCAGACTGCTACAGTAAGCTACTATACTAGAGTAGTATGTACAAAGAAGAAAGAAAAAAAAAAAACACGGGTAGGTGGTATACAATTATGGATGGACTGCCGAGTGCCGACACAGAGGTAGCTACAGCCGTGGACTAACGTACTGTGTCTGCTGCTAATATAGACTGGATGATTGATAATGAGATGAAATCAATATATATATATATATGTATGTATATATAATATCACTAGTACTGCAGCCGGACAGGTAGATAATATATTTATTAGGTAATGATGACTGATGACGGACCTGCTGGACACTGTCAGCTCAGCAGCACCGCAGACTGCTACAGTAAGCTACTATACTATAGTAGTATGTACAAAGAAGAAAGAAAAAAAAAAACCCCAGGTAGGTGGTATACAATTATGGATGGACTGCCGAGTGCCGACACAGAGGTAGCTACAGCCGTGGACTACCGTACTGTGTCTGCTGCTAATATAGACTGGATGATAATGAGATGAAATCAATATATATATATATGTATGTATATATAATATCACTAGTACTGCAGCCGGACAGGTAGATAATATATTTATTAGGTAATGATGACTGATGACGGACCTGCTGGACACTGTCAGCTCAGCTGCACCGCAGACTGCTACAGTAAGCTACTATACTATAGTAGTATGTACAAAGAAGAAAGAAAAAAAAAAAAACCACGGGTAGGTGGTATACAATTATGGATGGACTGCCGAGTGCCGACACAGAGGTAGCTACAGCCGTGGACTAACGTACTGTGTCTGCTGCTAATATAGACTGGATGATTGATAATGAGATGAAATCAATATATATATGTATGTATATATAATATCACTAGTACTGCAGCCGGACAGGTAGATAATATATTTATTAGGTAATGATGACTGATGACGGACCTGCTGGACACTGTCAGCTCAGCAGCACCGCAGACTGCTACAGTAAGCTACTATACTATAGTAGTATGTACAAAGAAGAAAGAAAAAAAAAAACCACGGGTAGGTGGTATACAATTATGGATGGACTGCCGAGTGCCGACACAGAGGTAGCTACAGCCGTGGACTACCGTACTGTGTCTGCTGCTAATATAGACTGGATGATAATGAGATGAAATCAATATATATATATGTATGTATATATAATATCACTAGTACTGCAGCCGGACAGGTAGATAATATATTTATTAGGTAATGATGACTGATGACAGACCTGCTGGACACTGTCAGCTCAGCAGCACCGCAGACTGCTACAGTACGCTACTATACTATAGTAGTATGTACAAAGAAGAAAGAAAAAAAAAAACCACGGGTAGGTGGTATACAATTATGGATGGACTGCCGAGTGCCGACACAGAGGTAGCTACAGCCGTGGACTAACGTACTGTGTCTGCTGCTAATATAGACTGGATGATTGATAATGAGATGAAATCAATATATATATGTATGTATATATAATATCACTAGTACTGCAGCCGGACAGGTAGATAATATATTTATTAGGTAATGATGACTGATGACGGACCTGCTGGACACTGTCAGCTCAGCAGCACCGCAGGCTGCTACAGTAAGCTACTATACTATAGTAGTATGTACAAAGAAGAAAGAAAAAAAAAAACCACGGGTAGGTGGTATACAATTATGGATGGACTGCCGAGTGCCGACACAGAGGTAGCTACAGCCGTGGACTAACGTACTGTGTCTGCTGCTAATATAGAGTCTAGACTGGATGATAAATTATTGATAATGAGATGAAATCAATATAATATCACTAGTACTGCAGCCGGACAGGTACTATATATATTTATTATGTAATGACTGATGACGGACCTGCTGGACACTGTCAGGTCAGCACAGCACCGCAGACTGCTACAGTAAGCTACTATAGTAGTATGTATAAAGAAGAATGAAAAAAAAAAAACCACGGGTAGGTGGTATACAATATTATATATATATATATATATATTATATACAATTATATATATATATATATATATATATATATATATATATATTAAACTGGTGGTGATTGATTATTAAACTGGTGGTCACTTCAGGTCACGTTGCAACTTGCAACTAGTACTCCGAGGCCTAAGCAGACAATCACAAAATATATTATTATACTGGTGGTCAGTGTGGTCACAACAATGGCAGTGTGGCACTGACTCTGGCAGCAAAAGTGTGCACTGTACGTTATATGTACTCCTCCTGAGTCCTGCTCTCAGACTCTAACTGCTCCCCACTGTCAGTGTCTCCCCCACAAGTCAGATAATACACTTACAGTCACACTATCTAATCTATAAATATCACTTCAGCAAGTAGTATAGTAGTATACAGTATAGTAGTACTCCTCCTAATAATGCTCCCCAAAATACTGTGTCTCTCTCTTCTCTAAACGGAGAGGACGCCAGCCACGTCCTCTCCCTATGACTCTCAATGCACGTGTGAAAATGGCGGCGACGCGCGGCTCCTTATATAGAATCCGAGTCTCGCGATAGAATCCGAGCCTCGCGAGAATCCGACAGCGTGATGATGACGTTCGGGCGCGCTCGGGTTAGCCGAGCAAGGCGGGAAGATCCGAGCCTGCTCGGACCCGTGTAAAAAAACCTGAAGTTCGGGCGGGTTCGGATTCAGAGGAACCGAACCCGCTCATCTCTAGTAATATATCAAACAACATCAGAATTTGCTGAAAAGTGTATTGCTGCAAACAGATGTGAATTAGCAGTTATGGTCCAAAAGTTACAACACTTGTTTTTTGCAGGTAACTGAAGATGGCTTTGACAAAAGAGGAGAGAATTGCGGTCATTTTGATGTCTGGAGAATGAAGTTTCCATGTCATAGCTGCAGATTTTAACAACCGGCACCCAGAAAGACCTCCAATTTCAAATAACACTCTCAGGTGCCTAATTTCCAAATTTCTAGAGACTGGGACTGTGGCTGACAAGTCACGGAGTGGTCGTCCCAAAAAGTACTGGCGAGACAACCTCAATACTGGTTTTGGCATCCTTCGTGAAGAGCCCACAACGCAGCACACAACAAAATTGTTGTAACTTTTGAACCATAACGGCTATTTCAAATCACTTTGCAGCAATACACTTTTCAGCAAATTCTGATGTTGTTTGACATGTTACATAACCCCCTTTCCATTTGAAAAAACTGTCTTCGATTCAAGATGGCCGATTTCAAGATGCCGCCCATGTTCGGTACATACCCTAAAAGATAGCCCACCTCACCCATACCTTACTGGTGTATTCAGTTTTCCTATTTCCTGCACAGTTTTTGAAACAAAAGGGTGTACTGCGACTCTTGAATCACCCTGTAGTGGACATTGGGCCTGATTCAGGTTGGATTGCAAATTCTGCTAAGTAGCAGAATTTGCAATCCATGGGGTCAGATGCTGGGGGCCTCCTATCACAAGGCAAGGCCACCCAGCATGCTGACTGCTGCTCCCCCCTCCCGATCTGCAGGAGGCCTGTCGCCATCTTCCTGAACGCAGTGGCTGCGTATAATGTCATGCAACCACCATGATCACGCCTATGCCACGCCCTACGTTTTGATGGCGCTGCCTCCATTTCCCCGCCCCCGCAATGCTCCGTCTCTGCATAGGCAATGGAGCATTGCTGACCCCTGCTGCTGCGCGAACGCCTCTGCCTGATTGACCGACAGAGGCATTTGCATTTTCTGTGGGTGCCTGCAGAAAATGCAGGCGCCTGTGCAGGACGGGCTCTGCGCATTCGCCTGCATCTTTTTGTAATTTTGCGGTTGGATCGCTTATAACCTGAATCGGGTCCATTGTATACTATTAGTGCTCCCTAATTTCTCCTTTTCCTATATTCTCTTCTCCACACAGCCGTCGGCAGATGTCAGCAGCCAGCAGGTGCCACATACAGTACGCTGACTGTGAGACTAGGAACACAAAACAATCGCGTAACTGGGTCACTTAATTTATTTCTATGAAATGAACCCACGGACTAGATGGGTTGAATTCTATATCATATTAAAGCTCACATCCGTCAATATATTAATATGGGTGACATCTGTAAGACTCCCCCCGGGCCCCTGGGACAAGCAGCCCAGTTATGTAAACATATCCCAGCGATGAATGTTGAGGCTGCTGTGTAATATCACAGATCATTTCTTTTGTGCGTATTGCGCGGAAGCCGTTCTACTTCCATGCAGGTAAAGTATCAGCGTAATATTGTGATGTCATCAGCCATGATGGGGATGAGAATAATCTCTAAACACTGAGGAGGGCAGAGGGAGCAAGAAAAGGACTCTACGGGGAAGAGGGGATATATTATATGAAAGGGTGCATGGCAAATGAGAGAGTGCATGGTAGATGAAACATTACACAACAGGTGAATGGGGTCATCACAGGTCAATGAGGGTATGAGCGATTAGAGCAGTAACATGGCTTGAAAGTGGTAAAAAGAGGACGTAAAGTAGCAGGTGAAAGAGGTCAATGAGGGTATGGGCGATTAGAGCAGTAACATGGCTTGAAAGTGGAAAAAAGGGGATGTAAAGTTGCAGCTGACAATGGGCATGACAGTAAAAATGGAGGTATTGAGGTTAAAAATGAGGCATCTCAGATGAAAAGAGCTTATGGCAGGTAAGAAGGACACTGCAGGTTTAAATAGGTCATAGTGGGTGAGTTGAAACGTGGGGTGGTATTCATGTGACCGCCGGTCAGCTGACCGACAGTCACATGACCTCCTCCACCAGCCCGACGGGTCACTGTCCCGATGGTCGGCATGCCGACCAACAGGGACTATTTCCACTCGTGGGTGTCCACGACACCCATAGAGTGGGAATAGAACCCGTGGTGACCGCAGGTCGCCACCGAGCCCGCAAGGGGCTTGCTGCACTCGCCCCTCCCCGCCGGGATCCCGGCGTCGGTATGCTGCCGGGAACCCGGCGTCGGTAAGCTGACCGGCGGTCAGGAGACCGCCGGTCAGCCGTACTACACCCAAAACGTGACATGATGAAAAGAAGCTGCACTAGGTGAAAGTGGGCATGGACGCAGAACAGAAACAGGAGCATGGTGGGCAGTGTCGGGCTGGGGAATGAAGGGCGCGCAAGGGGAATGAAGTGGTAGGGGTCCATGAATAAGGGGTGTGGCCAGCCCCCATATAAGCTTGGCTAACCACAAGAGAATGCATGGTTTGGTCCCCTATATAATTATATACAGGAAATACTGATAGTACATGATAATGTACTAGATTGGTAATAGCAATTGACAAAATTAGTAAAATATAAAAGCTATGTACAACAACAGAGGCAGAGACAGAGGAAATGAGAAGAATACCATATCAAAGTGCCAGCGGAGCTTTGATGTGTACAAGTGTTGGCACACACCCAGACATCACACATGCAGTCAGTTGTGTTAGACATTTGCCAGTAGCGGCTCTTGCCACGGGCAAGCAGGCTTTTTGCCCGGGGCACCGCTACCCAGAGGGCGCCGCCGCCGCCGTGGCAAGAGCCGCTACTAATCCTCCCTCCCCGCTCCCCGGCTGCAGCAAGCTCCGTGTGCGCCCGCTGCAGCCGGCATCGCTGACTGACACTAGAGGTCAAAATTGACCCCTAATGTCAGTGCGGCGCTGCTAAGGGAGAGACGTCATGACATAGAGAGGAGCCGGCGCCCGGAGACATCAGCAGCAGCGGCAGCAGCAGTCCGGAAGCAGGAGCGAGGCTGGTAAGTATTGTGTTGTTTTTTTTAGGGTTTCAAAGTGGCGCTACTACAGGGGGCACATACTGGGGGCACTACTACAGGGGGCACATACAGGGGGCACAGCTACAAGGGGCAGATCTACAGGGGGCACTGCTACAGGGGGAACAGCTACTGGGGGCAAATCAACTGGGGGCACAGCTACAGGGGGCACTGTTACAGGGTGTCAAAGTCGAAAAATATTGCAGTACACACATCACGTACAAACCACACACAGATGGCCTCTGCGCGTGTACTTGTTCTCCCGTGCGTGCACATACTCGCAATTTGCATATGGTCGCTCCCACGGTTCTGCGCGTGGTATGGGTATTTACGGCGGAGTTTGTGAACGCATGGAGGGCTATCAAAACACATTACATATTTAATCCAAATAGTGCACAATGTACACATAGTCTCCTTACACCACATCAGAAAGATATAGCTGTTTAAATGGTTGCAGAACAAAGGGATTCACCTTTGCAGGATAAGAGGGGACAGACTAAGTTTATAAGGTGATGTTTGGTATCCAGCTGTAGGGTATTTTAAGGAAAACATTCCGGTGTTGGTCTGCGGAAGATCGCATGTTCCTGCTGATAGTTATGTGCAGAAATAGAATATAGATATAAACTGTATTTACTGTATATTATGTATGCGGGGGGAATCCAGAGGAGACCACCCACAAGAGCAGTTAAGAAAGACATCGCCCACCTATTCAAACAGACCTATGACCTCTCCTGTACTGTAAATGACCATCCCTGTGTCCAATGGACAAAGAGATTACAGTATCCATTGTGTTATGTTTTGGATGAAGTGAATAAAGTCACACAAGACTCTCAACGCTTTCTACCTGATAGCGGAGGACCGGATCGGGAAGCGCATGCGAATATTCTCACGTATGTACATTGACTGTAGCCATTTACTCTGTTGTATTGTAGTGTATGAATTGTATTGTTAACCCCCTTCCAGATATATACTCTGTGGTGTCGGAACCCAGTTTTAACTACAAATCGGTGTTGTGTCCTCTTTTCCCTGCTAGGGTTTAAAGCATATTACATTACCTAACTGTATAAGGTTTAAAAGTGTATTGATAAGGTGTGTACGCGCTGCGGGTACTTTGTACAGTCAGCGCTGCATAAGGTTTAAGGTGTAACATCATTGCATTGCATTGCTGCATAAGGTTTAAGGTGTAACATCATTGCATTGCATTACGAATAAGGTTTAAAGTTTATCAAGAGTGTGTGCGCGCGCTGTGTGTACTTTGTACCCCCAGCGCGGCGTCTGTACGCTAAGTCCGTACAAGGTACGGGACTCTGTATGCAAATAGCGTACAAAGTGCGTAGCGTGTGTATTAAGTCTAGTGGCCGCAGCGGCTCCATGGTAAAAGTGTATTTAGAGGTATAGCTTTATGTTTTAAGATAATATCGACATTATCAATTGGGGACATAGTCCGGTTTTTCCTCATACCCGCAGCCTAGCAGGTTAAAGCAGACTTTATCTATCAGCAAAGGGCGGACAGGTATCCACGTAAGCCTTCTCCTGGTTGGTGGATACACTGGTAAACCCTATCTCATTGCTGATAAGATGGCGTCTGCTCTGCATGGTTTGTAGGGATGCTGGTGGGATCCGTAAGGTAAATACGCAATGCTATTTTAAAAGTCTGTGAATTTCTGTTTGGCGCCAAATGCGCGCACAACACAAGCATACACCTGTACTTTGTATACCTGCTCGCATTGTTGCCATAAGTATTGATTATTAGATTCATTTTGACCTGTGCTGAGAAATTTGTTGCTATTTAGTTAAAACATAGACTAAATATTAAGGAAGTAAACGTAAAAAACAAATACAGTCTGGCCTAGCTAAACAGGTTTAAGTAAACGATTATAGGTAATATCGCTTACATTTATAGAAGTGTGGGATTTGTACTACTGCGGACGTACGGTCTTTGTACACGTGTCTCGGACAAAGTAAGGGACTGCGTACGCAACGTAAAGACATACGCACGGTCGCGTGTTTACACAACGTGCGTAAGGGTACGGCCGCTAAGTACAAATTACACAATAGCATTGTTTAAGTTTAGGCGCGGGACGGTAGCCACGCGACAATAGCACAAATTGCTCAGTGTCCAAGATTCAGTTTAAATAAAACCTTTTTTTACTGTATTACCTCTGGTACAATGGCTGTTTATCTGAATGAAAGTTAATTTTCTGTACAGAAAAACCAAAGTGTATTTGAGTGAACGAGCGTGAGTGTGCAAACATAATAAAGGTTTTGTGGACTCAGGGAATTCGGGATCCCGTAGAGGTGGTACACCAGGTGAGTGGAGACTTGGTGGCGTGAGAATTAGCTGGCTCACGTTATATATTAATTGAAGTACAAAGGAGCAAGGTAGCAGATACAGCAGGCCAGAAGGTCAGCGAAGGTTTAGAGTACCACAGACCAAAGGTCAGCGAGGTTTTTGTTTAGATACCGCAGCCCAGGGGGTTAGTGAAGATACCCATATAGGCTTTTGATTGATACGCTCCGGCTGAGGTTTCGCAGCCTGAAAAATCGATTCCATTGGTCGTACGGTGGATAAGTAACAGTTACCTATACGCTGTGCGATTGGACCGCGCGTTCGTGGGTGCAATACTTAGCGCAACGTGATACCCTTTTTACGAGCTTTGCGTAAAATCGCGGGATCATTAGCGCTGGATATAGCATACGCAAGCGTGATTTGTGTATAATAAAGGTTAAGGGAGTTTCGCTGGTCACTCAGGAAATCTCCAACAACCAATATTTACTGGAAAGGGTAAGTCACTCCCATATACTTCCAGTAAATAGAGGTTACATAGGGGTCCTAGGTTGGGTACGTACCTTCACTAACGACAGTGTTTGGTAGTATTGGCCAACGTGGGCGTGAGTGGGTGAAAGCACTCGCAAAACTTTCACCGTTGCCTTATATTGAGTATTTTGTTTTTTTGTAGGATTAGCCGGGACGGCAATACCTGCAAAATATGGGGGCCAGTTGCTCAAGTAAGGGACGTACAACCAGGGTTCAGGTTGACATTCCGCGGCCCAGTGGGTCGGCGAGGTACATAATGTGTGAGAAGCATGGACCACACGCAGAAATTTTGTGCAATGAATGGGAACGTATGACTGCGGAAGATAGGGAACCATTCCCTAAGGTAGGCAGTTTTGAACCAGAGGTATTGCAGAATTTAAGGGTTAGGATATGTCTGATAAAATCCCAAAAGCAAAGGGTCAGACACACAAACTGTTTAAATTTATGTCAACAAGAGGGCGATATGCAAGGGAAATTAACATATGCAACAGGTTTCAAACCTAGCGGGGATGAGAACACAAACACACCATTGTCGACACAGGTTGAAAGGGAACAGAAGGCTACAGTCAATGATACATTCGTAAATGACAGTAATATGAAAGAGCAATGTATTAACCCTAACTTTTGCAAAATGTATCCTGTTTTGAAGTCTCTCCAAGGTTTTAGGTCACAGGGAGATGAAGGATTCAGCCAAATCGCAGCTCTCCTCCAAGCAGTCATGTTGCAGGAAACTCAGATGGGACCTGTCCAACCAGGTAGAGCAGTAACAGTATTCCCCAATGAAAGAACTGGTGAGGTCACAGCTACCGGTAAGTATGAGACAGTTCATTGCACAGAAACAACAACACCACACAGTAAACAGATTAGGAACGGAATGGTAGGATTACACCCTGTCTTGGAAATGGTAACTCCCAATGGAAAAACCGATAGACAGGAAGTAGTCCTCACCAGGAATAATGCAATGTATTGCCCGTGGCCCAGAGATGAGCTGCGATCAATCATTTCCGAATTCCCCGACCCTCAGAAGCATTTAGCCAGATGTCAGAAATTTATCAGAGATCTGGGTAATGTGTATGAACCGACAAACCAACATTGGCGGACATTTTTGAAAGCATGCCTACCCCCTAATATTGACACCCAAAAATTTACCACTGATTGTAGGCTAGAGTCGGATAGTCCTATGACTAACAGAAACAATCAGGAAAATCTAGAACGAATTAATAGGCAACTAGAGTTGTGTTTCCCCACTGAGTGGAGAAGAATTTTCTCCATAAAACAGAGGGAAAATGAAATGACATCTGAATATTTCCACCGAGCACTGCAGGAAATGGATAGATACATGGGGGTATTAGATGCAGGGAATGATGAAAATTACAGAGAGGTGGCTGTGTCTGTGCTAATGGACGGACTCGATCAGACAGTGAGGGACATAGTACAAACATCTTTGCCTAATTGTAGAGGGGTCACAGTAGCTTGCCTTAGAGAGTGCGCAATTGTACACCACAAAAATATTGTTAGGCATAGAAAACAACAAGAGGAAAGGCTGAGGATTGAAAGTATACAGGCTCTTACACCAAAGTCTCATCAGCCCAAGCCCCAAAACCCTAGTAGTAACCAAAGACCGAGATTATGTTACATTTGTAAAAATAAAGGACATTTTGCTAGAGATTGTAAGAGTAGTACAACACATAGCCAATATAGACCCCTAGACAGAATAAACAAGCCACGTTATTAAACACATAGACGGGATCAAGGGACATATATTAAGGAATAACGAGCCATATATAAAACACAGATTTGGTTAATGGGAAGAACAGAATAAATGCAACTTTACCCTTTTGACAGAACTTACTGGGATTAGGAGGAGGCCTCTAAACTTCGGCTTCTCTCTCTAGCAGAAGTGACCTCTAAGTAACTTAACAGGAGTTTTGTTAGAGATGGTATACATATAGCGTGCTCCCGCCCATGAAGTACAAATTATGTTAGAAAAAAAAAACCCACAAAGACTAATATTGCATTTCACTGTTTTAGATGCATGTCCATCACAGGTAGAGAAAATTATCTCAAGGATACCGGGTTCCCTATGAACTTAGAATGGACAAAACACTGGATTGATGGCTGGGATAGTCCCAGTAGAGATATAACACACATACATTTTTTTTAAGGGGAACAGACCGATTAGGGAATCATTCCCCGTAGTGCCCAATCCAGATGTCAAACTTTGTAAAATCTTCTATGCCTTTACAAACTTACCTATTACTAAACTCTGTGATTTGTCTTCAAAGTTTCCTCTTCATCCTTTTACGTTCACTGACAGGATTACAGTTCAAAAGTCACATGCCTACTCGGTCTGTCAGAGCTCTGCCTAAATCCAGTATATCTCACTAGCATAGGGACACCAGTATCAGTGTGCCTGGTCATGCACAAAGGGTGAGGAATGGGAATACTGGTGAAGATAGACTGTGCATAGATACCGATATGCATGATGGTGTGACAGCCTGATGGTGAACGCAAATCTGACAAATTTTCTTTTTATTATTTTCCCTCTCTTCTCACTTCCCAAAGATCACACAACTGATAATACACAACAGTTAAACAGATTTATGTTTCCTACAGAAAGGTCGCTGACTCGGAGAGAACATCGTATCACTGGAGTGTCTGTTCCAGGAAGGCTGAGAGGCAGTACTGTTGAGACGGCACCTGAGCGCGGAGAACAACAAGACCAAGAGGCGGTTGTCGCACCAGTTTTTCTTTTTTTTAATTATTTTCTCGATCTCCCACTACCCTCCTTCTCTCCTTCCCTTTTCCTCCCCCTACTTGTTTCCTTTCTCTTCCCTTAACAAGATGGACTTACCCCAAGAGACTGCGTTCCGGGTTTTCCTGTTAACCCTGTAGTTGACCAGAACAGTCTGTTTCGGTGAGAGAACCAGAGAGGTCGAAAAAGGATCTGGAATGGGTTCTGATGGCGAGGACGGATTTGTAGAATTCCAAGAGCAACACATCACTCGAGCAAACGCGAGTATCAGAGAACGATCTGGTAGTCAGGGAACTAGGAGGCACTGTGAAGGGTTATTGGCTGAGGAGAATTGCATTTGTAAGAATTGTGAGAACATAGTTGAGGATGGATGCATCCAGAGATGTCAGTCCAGCCTTAATATCAACATGGACCGTCATCCATTAAGTGATTATCACTCACTAGTGGGTAAGGTCTTAAACCAGACAGAATGCTGGGTGTGTTCATAAGTACCTCAAGGTCAGAGCAAGTCAGGATTAGTACCGTACCCTTTAGCAATAGATGAGGTACCCGAATTATGGGGTGGGAGACCGGTGGACAAGAAATTTAATATTTCTAGGTCCCCTAGTTTAAAGCTCCACCAGTATCATGTAGATCAGGGGTGGCCAACCTGTGGCTCTTGAGCCGCATGTGGCTCTTTCTTTCTTTAAATGTGGCTCCCAACACTTGAAGTCACATTACCACAACAGATTTGGTAATCACTGCTCTCCAGAAAGACATGCGGAAGCACTACGAGGGCTGTGGACTGAGGAAGCCAGAAACTAGAGATAAAACACCCACGGTCAAACAGAGGATCCTTAAGCCCTTTTCACATCGCCAATGCAGGATGCCACCCGGGAATTAGAAATGTTTTTTCCCGGGCGGGATCCGGCATTAGACCCAAACAGGTGGCTTTCCGACCCGGCAATTTGCTGTGTCGGTTGCCATAGCTGCAGGGGGGGGGCGGCAGCGGGTGTGGAGGCGGCGTTGGGAGATGAGCTCATCTCCGCGCCGCCTCTCCCTATGTAGTAAACAGGTCCCATCGACCCGGGAACCCTTTTACACTGCCACTGACCCAGTATTCAACCCAGGAATAACACTGCTTATAACCCGGGTTGAATTATCGGGTCAGGCGACCCAGGAATTCGACCATGGCCCATTCACCAACCCGTGTTGACCCGGCATATTGCTGGGTCGATACCGGGATATTTGTGCGGTGGGAAAGGGGTAATAAGGAGTTGCTACAATGGCATGAGTGAGGGGGTGGGCTCTGAAGTGACACATGAGGGATCTAGCAGGAGTGACACATGGGAGAGCTGGATGGAGTGACATAGGAGGGTGCTAGCAGGAGTGACACATGGGAAAGCTGACTGGAGTGACATAGCAGGGTGCTGGCTAAAGTGACACATGGGAGAGCTGAAGTATACTATGTGAATCGTCTTTCATTATATTTTATATGGTTCTGGCTTTTTCAATTATTTTATGCGGAAGTGACTTCTTCAATGTATTTTATGTTGGATCTGGCTTTAAAAATGTATTTATGTGGATCTGGCTTTTTCAATGTATTTTATACCAGGGCGTGGCCTAGCGGGCACAATGCCACACCCCATTTTTGCATGCTCGCCTTCGGCTCTTTGACGTACCTAACAAGATTTTTTGGCTCTTTGACTCTGACTGGTTGGCCACCCCTGATGTAGATAGATCCTTGTTATGTTTCAATATTTCCAATTCCCGAAAACCAGGAAATTGGGAGGTGACATGGAATAATCAAACCATGGCATTTTCGAACAGAGCTGATAGGATACCCGTAGACTCTGAACTTGTACGCCAAATAGCCAACAGTGGAAGGTATTTCCGGTATAGGTATACTCGAGGAAGCAAGACCATGTGGGTTGGAGAAGTATCACCAGGGTACTGTGCTCATATCATCCAGCCTGATACTTGTACTGAGCAGATGGGAGAACTAGGGATTGGGTTTTTCACTTGGAAAGTTTGTAATATGGTAATGTCATATTCTTTCTGTCCCATATGTTCTCCCCGATGATGCCTATTTCATATGTGGGAGGAAGGCGTATAAGTGGCTTGCCCCGAACTCAGAGGAATTGTGTTACATTGGAAGAGTGTTGCCAGAGGTCATGACCATAACCCATGATAAGATGAAAGACGTTCACCGCAGTGCTCAAGCTCCTTATACTCATACTCACTATGAACACATCGTTAAGAGACACCTTATAGATAGGACAGAGCACGTAGCCTCTAATTTGATCCACGAATCCACCGGGATTCAATTCCTTCTCGCATTAGACATCACCCGCACTGCCAGAGGAATTATAAATTATAGGTACATCCATGCGCTAGCGAACTTGATAGATAATATCACTGAGATGTATGACGACACCTTCAGGTATACGGGTAGGGAGTTGCAAGCTTACAAAACGGAACTGATCCAGCACAGGATGGTCCTCAATTATATCACAGCCGTGACGGGTGGGTACTGTGTCACTTTGGCAACTCAATATGGTGTGAAGTGCTGCACGTATATTACAAACAGCACTGATGACCCAACCAAGATCATCGATCAAAAGATGGACGATATCTTGCAGTTAGAGTGGGAGTTCCGGAGGAGACACAACCTTACCCTGACTGCGGTGAGTAATGAACTGACCGGCTGGGTCTCATGGTTGAACCCACGCAATTGGTTCTCAGGTTTAGGAGAATGGGCTCAAAATGTTATTATGAGTGTAGGAAAGTTTCTCCTTTGTATCCTGGGAGTCGTCATAATTATTGGCTTGATATTTAGGTGTGTTCGAATTCTAACGCGGCGCAAGCACGGCACAAATTTTAGGAGTTTAAGGAGCGGGGCATTGTTACAGCAGCATATTTAATTTATGACCCATCCATAGAGACAGTGTTATGATAAGGATTGCAAATGAATTCCATGGCCTGTTTCTTTCACCCGTTTTTCCTTTGTCTCCCCCTTTGCCCAGATACACCGATCCGGAAAAGACATCGACCATACCCAAGAATGTTTATGAAAATGTTATGTGATTGTATTTTAGATATGTGTCTTATCTTCATCTCTACAACCTTCAGTTAGTGACACACATAGTCGACAGGTGATATCCACATATACTAGCACTCACATATGTTCCCCCTCCATGTATCATCAACTAAATGTGCACCCCATTTGTTGGAACAAGAAGCCAAAAAGAGCTCGGTAGTGTTTGTTGGCCCAATTACAGACCCTTAGTACGGGATAAGGAGGATTTAATGTATACTTCGCAATACCTCGAAGCTTATCTAGAACATATACGGCACGATGATACATGCCCCTCAGACATGGATTCATACATACATGCTTTTACTATCCCACTAGGTCATACATTTCCTACCTACCACTCTCCCCCGATCATCCAATCGTCTGTAGATATTGTATTGATATTTTTCTGTTTAGTGATTAGATAGTGGCAGTTATTGGTGACTGCCAAAGTCGAAAAATATTGCAGTACACACATCACGTACAAACCACACACAGATGGCCTCTGCGTGTGCATTTGTTCTCCCGTGCGTGCACATACTCGCAATTTGCATATGGTCGCTCCCGCGGTTCTGCGCGTGGTATGGGTATTTACGGCGGAGTTTGTGAATGCATGGAGAGCTATCAAAAAACATTACATATTTAATCCAAATAGTGCACAATGTACACATAGTCTCCTTACACCACATCAGAAAGTTATAGCTGTTTAAATGGTTGCACAACAAAGGGATTCACCTTTGCAGGATAAGAGGGGACAGACTAAGGTTATAAGGTGATGTTTGGTATCCGGCTGTAGGGTATTTTAAGGGAAACATTCCGGTGTTAGTCTGCGGAAGATCGCATGTTCCTGCTGATAGTTATGTGCAGAAATAGAATATAGATATAAACTGTATTTACTGCATATTATGTATGCGGGGGGAATCCAGAGGAGACCACCCACAAGAGCAGTTAAGAAAGACATCGCCCACCTATTCAAACAGACCTATGACCTCTCCTGTACTGTAAATGACCATCCCTGTGTCCAATGGACAAAGAGATTACAGTATCCATTGTGTTATGTTTTGGATGAAGTGAATAAAGAGAGCCTGCAGCAGGCTTGGTCACACAAGACTCTCAATGCTTTCAAACTGATAGCGGAGGACCGGACCGGGAAGCGCAAGCGAATATTCTCACGTATGTACATTGACTGTAGCCATTTACTCTGTTGTATTGTAGTGTATGAATTGTATTGTTAACCCCCTTCCAGATATATACTCTGTGGTGTCGGAACCCAGTTTTAACTACAAATCGGTGGTGTGTCCTCTTTTCCCTGCTAGGGTTTAAAGCGTATTACATTACCTAACTGTATAAGGTTTAAAAGTGTATTGATAAGGTGTGTACGCGCTGCGGGTACTTTGTACAGTCAGTGCTGCATAAGGTTTAAGGTGTAACATCACTGCATTGCATTGCTGCATAAGGTTTAAGGTGTAATTTCATTGCATTGCATTACGGCGAAGGTTTAAAGTGTATCTAAGTGTGTGTAAGGTATATCTTTCATTCCTGCATATCCTTTTTAATAACAAATGTATACATCAATGAGCTTTGGGACTCAGATAATGTGTGGGTGTATTGTTTTCTCTTATGGGATACAGCGTTTGCGATGTACATCGCACTTTTAACGTATATGGTAATAAGATGTGCCTGGCGACTGCAATATATATTAGAGCGGGCATTTTAAATATTTGTGAGAAATCAATTTGGCATTCATAAGGGGGAACAGCTACTGGGGGCACAGCTACAGGGGGCACAGCTACTGGGGGCAAATGCACAGGGGGGCACAACTACAGGGGGCACATACTGGGGACACTGCTACAGGGTGCAAATCAACTGGGGGTACAGCTACAAGGGGCACAGCTAGTAGGGGCACTACTATAGGGGGCACTGTTACTGGGGGCACAGCTACAAAGGGCACAACTACAGGGGGCACTACTAAAGGGAGCACTACAACAGGGGGAATAGCTACTGGGGGAAAATTAACTGGGATGACAGCTGCTGGGGGTACATCTCCTGGGGGCACAACTACTGGGGGCACAGCTACAGGGGGGCACAAGTACAGGGGGATAACTGAAGAAGCCACGCCCCTTCCCTATGAAGAAGCCATGCCCCTATTTTGGGGCACGCGCCCTCGGCGTGCACCAACTGTATTTCGCCCTGGGCGCCACAAGATCTAGAACCGGCCCTGACATTTGCAATCTAAGTAGAGAACGCATCCTGAGATACCTGAAGGTCACAAGTTCTTTAAAACTACACTTTGCAAAGAATGGAGGTTTAGAATGACAAGTCTTCTGTGATACCGAATGGATATCAGCTGTGGATGACAAACACTCCTACACTGGATATCTATTTACTTTTGGTGGGTACCAGAGCCTTATGAGCAGTGCCGTCACCTAGGGCACAGGGGGGAGGGGAGGGGGGGGGAGGGCACCAAACAGCTAAAGAGGTATTGTGGCTGAAGGAGACTTAGGGGTTAATTCAAATCTGATTGCTGCTGTGCATTTTCGCACAGTGGCTGATCAGATCTGAACTGCACATGCATCTGAGCCACACTGCGCCAGCGCAACGGACGGCTGCTATGGGGACTGGCGCCCTGCGACGGGATGGTGCGAAGGATCCATTCGCACGGGCATTAGCAAGGAGATTGACAGGAAGAGGCCGTTTGTGGGTGGCAACTGACCGTTTTCCGTGAGTGTCCGGAAAAAGGCAGGTGGGCTCAGGCGTTTTGAGGGAGGGTGTCTGACGTCAGCTCCGGCCCCGATCAGGAGGATTCAATCGCAGCGGCTGAGTAAGTCCTGGGCTGATTTTTGTGCAGCTCTGCTAACGAAGTGATCGCACACTTGCACAAGCTTTTCTCCTCCCCCTGTAGGCGGTGACTATCTGATCGCAGGGCAGCAAAAAGCGCCTGCTAGCATTCAGATCTGAATTACCCCTTTTGTGTGAATCAGGTATACTTTGTCCAAAAGATATTGGCCCTCATTCCGAGTTGTTCGCTCTGTAATTTTCTTCGCATCGCAGCGATTTTCCGCTAATTGCGCATGCGCAATGTTTGCACTGCGACTGCGCCAAGTAAATTTGCTATGCAGTTAGGTATTTTACTCACGGCATTACGAGGTTTTTTCTTCGTTCTGGTGATCGTAATGTGATTGACAGGAAGTGGGTGTTTCTGGGCGGAAACTGGCCGTTTTATGGGAGTGTGTGAAAAAACGCTACCGTTTCTGGGAAAAACGCGGGAGTGGCTGGAGAAACGGAGGAGTGTCTGGGCGAACGCTGGGTGTGTTTGTGACGTCAAACCAGGAACGACAAGCACTGAACTGATCGCACTGGCAGAGTAAGTCTCGAGCTACTCAGAAACTGCACAGAAAAATCTTTTCGCAATATTGCAAATACTTCGTTCGCAATTCTGCTAAGATACACTCCCAGAAGGCGGCGGCTTAGCGTGTGTACTGCTGCGAAAAGCGGCTAGCGAGCGAACAACTCGGAATGAGGGCCATTGTCAACATTGCATGTGACAATAAAGGTGCAATTGACTTGTCTTCCAGCACCAAACATTGGGGGTCATTCTGAGTTGATCGCTCGCTGCCGTTTTTTGCAGCGCAGCGATCAGGTCACTACTGCGCATGCATATGCACCGCAGTGCGCAGGCGTGTTGTACGGGTACAAAGCGGATCGTTGCTGGGCGATGGATTTAACAAAGAATCCGTTCGCACAGCGGATCGCACGGAGATTGACAGGAAGAGGGTGTTTGTGGGGGTCAACTGACCCTTTTCAGGGAGTGGTTGGAAAAACGCAGGCGTGTCCATGCGATTTCTGGGCGGGTGTCTGACGTCAATTCTGGGACCAAATAGACTGAAGTGATCGCAGCGGCTGAGTAAGTCCAGAGCTACTCAGACAGAAACTGCACAAAATGTTTTTGCAGAGCCCGGCTGCACAGGCGTTCGCACACTTGCAAAACGAAAATACACTCCCCCGTGGGCGGCGACTATGCGTTTGGACGGCTGCAAAAAATAGCTAGCGAGCGATCAACTCGGTATGAGGGCCATTGTTGGTCTAAGCACATTGCCATGAGACATTTTACCCCTAACACTTTGGTTTGCTGGAGTCCCAGAGCCTAATAGGCCTATTAATGAACGAGAGATCCTAAATATATTTGAGTGTGGAGGCACCAGCGATGAACGATGCGCGGCCCCGCGCTCGTTCATCGCTGGTGCCCTGTCGCCTGTGCATGCAGGCCAATATGGACGATCTCGTCCATATTGGCCTGCACTTCTATGGAGCCTGGTAACGGTGGGAGTGAAGAAACTTTACTCCCCCCATCACTGCCCCCCGCCACCGGGTCGCCCGTCGGTCGGATCCGCGGTCGGGCAGCTCGGCGGCGGCTCGCTCAATGGGGGACATTCCGAGTTGATCACTCGCTAGCAGTTTTTAGCAGCCATGCAAACGCTATGCCGCCGCCCACTGGGAGTGTATTTTAGCTTAGCAGAAGTGCGACCGGTTGTATCGCAGAGCGGCTACAAAAATTTTCTGTGTAGTTTCAGAGTAGCTCAAAACCTACTCAGCGCTTGTGATCACTTCAGACTGTTCAGTTCCGGAGGTGACGTCACAAACCCACCCAGCGTTCTCCCAGCCACGCCCGCGTTTTTCCTGGCACGCCTGCGTTTTTCCGCACACTCCCTGAAAACGGTCAGTTGCCACCCAGAAACGCCCACTTCATGTCAATCACTCTGCGGCCAGCAATGCGACTGAAAAGCTTTGCTAGACCCTGTGTGAAACTACATCGTTCGTTGTGCCCGGACGTCGCTCGTGCACATTGCGCCGCATATGCATGCGTAGAAGTGCCATTTTTTAGCCTGATCGCTGAGCTGCAAACAAATGCAGCTAGCGATCAACTCGGAATGACCCCCAATGTGGAGGGCCCATTAGAATTGGCTTTGTAGCCCTTTGCAGAATTATATATTTCAATAACTTTCTTTCTCGTCTCTTCTGGAATTTCTTTTAATCGCTACATACTGTACTGCGCTGCTTGTTGAGACCTTTCAACCAACTTCACATCGCTGGAAAGGTTCTATTTAAGTGATGTTTAGATTCATCAGGCCTGGCAGTAATCAAGCCTGATTGTGTCTGGTATAATTGAACCCAATTTTAAATTAAATTTGGTTCATTGGTTGAATGAATAACTAAGGAGGCAATTATTATTTCACACAGGGCCCGACGGTGTTGGATTCATTTTTTCCTTTAGTAAATGAAATCATAATTTAAAAACTGTATTTTCTGTTTACTCAGGTTGTTTTTGTACTACATTCAATTTTGTTGATCTGAAACAAGTGTGAAAAATGAGCAAACAGAGAAGAAATCAGGAAGGGGGCAAAACCTTTTTCATGCCACTGTAAATAAATAAACAAGTTTTTTTAAAAACAACAACTTTTTTTTACATTTTTTTTTCACAAATGACAACTTCACACTGCGGACTCCTAGTGCTTGTATTTATTAACACAGCGCAGCTGCACCTACTGAGCTTTATTGAATACACAAGTTGAACAAAAATAAATAAAAACACACTTAGGGTTACAGCACCAGTGTGACAAACTTAGACGGGTCTGGGACTCCAGGTCGACAACAAAAAGGTCGACACACCTTAGGTCGCCGCCAATTGGTCGACACACCTTAGGTTGACATGGACAAAAGGTCAACATGGACAAAAAGGTCAACAGGAACAAGGTCGACATAGAAAAAGGTCGACATGAGATTTTTATGTTTTTTTGGTGTCGTTTTCTTCGTAGAGTGACCGGGAACCCCAATTAGTGCACCGCGTCCCCACGTTCGGGCATGGTGCCTTCGCTCTGCTACCGCTTCGCTCGGCACAGATTACCGTTCAAATCATAATCCACATGGATCGTTAAGTGTGAAAAGGTTCCAAAAAAGAAAAAAATCATGAAAAACGAATGTCGACCTTTTTCCTGTCGACCTTTTGCCCATGTCGACCTTTTGTCCACGACGACCTAAGGTGTGTGGACCAATTGGCGTCGACCTAAGGTGTGTCGACCTTTTTGTTGTCGACCTGGAGTCCGGATACCACTTAGACTATATAGATGTAACTTCCTGCACTATAAAAAAAAAAAAATGTTTTGCTAGCTGCCTATCGTTAATCTAGCTGGTCAATATTATCACTAAAGAGCCTCAGTGAGGAGTGTACAGTCATGTAGGGGGTTATTCCGAGTTGATCGTTTGCTAACAACTTTTTGCAGTGCTGCGAATCTGCGATCAGATAGTAGCCGCCTATGGGGGAGTGTATTTTAGCTTTGCAGCCGACGGCACAAAAAAGGTTTTTGCAGTTTCTGAGTAGCTCTGGACTTACTCAGCCGCTGCGATCACTTCAGTCTTTTTGGTCCCGGAACTGACGTCAGACACCTGCAAACGCTTGGACACGCCTGCATTTTTGCAAACACACCCAGAAAATGGTCAGTTGACACCCATAAACGCCTTCTTCCTGTCAATCTCCTTGCAATTGGCTGTGCGAATGGATTCTTCATTAAATCCATCGCCCAGCACCGATCCTCTTTGTACCGGTACGACGCGCCTGCGCAATGCGGTGCATACGCATGCGCAGTTTTGCCGAGAATTAACCTGATCGCAGCGCTGCAAAAAGTTGCTAGCGAGCGATCAACTCGGAATGACCCCCATAAGTCAGCTCAGCAGTCATCAAGACACAGCATCAGCACATAGCACTCCACCAGCCCTGTGTGAAATGGTGGCTGTTTCACATCGAAAAGGACGTAGGGGGTCATTCAGACTCGATCGCAATCTGAAGCCATTTGGGGAGTGCGCTTGCGCAGCAGGCGAACTGCGCGTGCGTACCCCCTGAAGCCCAGTAAGATACAAAAGCATCTCGGGGTTGCGATCGCCTCTGATTGACAGGCAGAGGTGGTCGCGGGGTGGGAGGTGGTGTGCCAGCGGCAGTGGGGCGCGGCCTCGACAACGCAGGCGTGTCCAGAACGTTGCGGGGGTGGGTGGCGGCGGCTGCGTGATGTCTCACACAGCCGCTGCGACCCGGGACGTGGCGGGTAGCTGCTCAGTGGGTGCAAAAGCATTGTCGACGTGCGTAACTTTCGCACCTGTGCAGAGTGGGGTAGGGCCAGACATGCGGGGCGGACTATCCCTGTGCTGGGTGTCCCCCCGCATGTCTGAGTTACTGATCATAGATGTGCTAAATTTTGCACATCTACGATCAGATCTGACTGACCCCCTTAATCTAATGCAAAACACGAAAGATCGGACACCGGGCAGATGACAGTTTGCCTCATTTTGGAATCCGGTCTACTGGGTTTGGTTTCTCTGAAAACCGAGCAAGCACATTTCTATAAACAACATAACCTAATAAACAAACTAGAGATGTGCGTTGACCCCTGTGTTTTGGTTTTGGATTTGGATTTTTTGAGATAATAAATAAAAATAAATATATATATATATATATATATATATATATATACACTGCTCAAAAAAATAAAGGGAACACTAAAACACATCCTAGATCTGAATGAATGAAATATTCTTATTAAATACTTTGTTCTTTACATAGTTGAATGTGCTGACAACAAAATCACACAAAAATTATCAATGGAAATCAAATTTATTAACCCATGGACGTCTGGATTTGGAGTCACCCTCAAAATTAAAGTGGAAAAACACACTACAGGCTGATCCAACTTTGATGTAATGTCCTTAAAACAAGTCAAAATGAGGCTCAGTAGTGTGTGTGGCCTCCACGTGCCTGTATGACCTCCCTACAACGCCTGGGCATGCTCCTGATGAGGTGGCGGATGGTCTCCTGAGGGATCTCCTCCCAGACCTGGACTAAAGCATCCGCCAACTCCTGGACAGTCTGTGGTGCAACGTGGCGTTGGTGGATGGAGCGAGACATGATGTCCCAGATGTGCTCAATTGGATTCAGGTCTGGGGAACGGGCGGGCCAGTCCATAGCATCAGTGCCTTCCTCTTGCAGGAACTGCTGACACACTCCAGCCGAGTTCACTACGGTATGCCGGCGGTCGGGCTCCCGGCGACCAGCATACCAGCGCCGGGAGCCCGACCGCTGGCTTACCGACAGTGTGGCGAGCGCAAATGAGCCCCTTGCGGGCTCGCTGCGCTCGCCAAGCTACGGGCACGCTATTTTATTCTCCCTCCAGGGGGGTCGTGGACTCCCACGAGGGAGAATAAGTGTCAGTATGCCGGCTGTCGGGATCCCGGCGCCGGTATACTGTGCGCCGGGATCCCGTCAGTCGGCATACTGACACAGCCACATGAGGTCTAGCATTGTCTTGCATTAGGAGGAACCCAGGGCCCACCGCACCAGCATATGGTCTCACAAGGGGTCTGAGGATCTCATCTCGGTACCTAATGGCAGTCAGTCTACCTCTGGCGAGCACATGGTGGGCTGTGCGGCGCCCCAAAGAAATGCCACCCCACACCATTACTGACCCACTGCCAAACCGGTCATGCTGGAGGATGTTGCAGGCAGCAGAACATTCTCCTTGGCGTCTCCAGACTCTGTCACGTCTGTCATGTGCTCAGTGAGAACCTGCTTTTATCTGAGAAGAGCACAGGGCGCCAGTGGCGAATTTGCCAATCTTGGTGTTCTCTGGCAAATGCCAAACATCCTGCATGGTGTTGGGCTGTAAGCACAACCCCCACCTGTGGACGTCGAGCCCTCATACCACCCTCATGGAGTCTGTTTCTGATCGTTTGAGTAGACACATGCACATTTGTGGCTTGCTGGAGGTCATTTTGCAGGGCTCTGGCAGTGCTCCTCCGTTTCCTCCTTGCACAAAGGCGGAGGTAGCGGTCCTGCTGCTGGGTTGTTGCCCTCCTACGGCCTCCTCTACGTCTCCTGATGTACTGGCCTGTCTCCTGGTAGCGCCTCCATGCTCTGGACACTACGCTGACAGACACAGCAAACCTTCTTGCCACAGCTCGCATTGATGTGCCATCCTGGATGAGCTGCACTACCTGAGCCACTTATGTGGGTTGTAGGGAGGTCATACAGGCACGTGGAGGCCACACACACTACTGAGCCTCATTTTGACTTGTTTTAAGGACATTACATCAAAGTTGGATCAGCCTGTAGTGTGTTTTTCCATTTTCATTTTGAGTGTGACTCCAAATCCAGACCTCCATGGGTTAATAAATTTGATTTCCATTGATAATTTTTGTGTGATTTTGTTGTCAACACATTCAACTATGTAAAGAACAAAGTATTTAATAAGAATATTTCATTCATGCAGATCCAGGATGTGTTATTTTAGTTTTCCCTTTATTTTTTGAGCAGTGTATATATATATTAAAAAAGTTGAAATTATGTAATTTGGGTCTGTTTTTGTTCCTACAATATTATTAACCTCAATAACATTCATTTCCAGTAATTTCCAGTAAATTTTGACCACCTCACAGCTCATAATATTGTTCACCAATATAGGCCAAAGCCTGGCTGGCTAAACGAAGCAACAGAGCAGCGGCACAATCACGCGGCAGTTAGTTTCAGAATATAGTATAGTATATGTATGAAACGGGTGTGGTATGCAAGTTTGACCACACTTAGGTCAACAGTGTCTAGGTTGACAGGGACTCTAGGTCGACATGTACTAGGTTGACATGACAGAAGGTCGACGTGATTTTTTGCACTTTTTTTAGTGTCGTTTTCTCCGTACAGTGACGGGATCCCCAATTAGTGCACCGTGTCCCCTCGCATCGCTCCCCATGCTTCGGGCTAGGTTACCGTTCCCAATTGTAGTCCACGTGGATCACAAAGTATGAAAAAGTCAAAAAAATGGAAAAAAATTAAAAAACTCTTGTCAACCTTTTGTCATGTCGACCTACAGTCAGTGACGTGCGGTGGGGTGAGGCGGGCGAGGCAGAGCCTTTCCTGTCATATTAACGTTTGTGCCAGAGTTTTGACTGTATGAAGTATATAAAAAATACAAAGAATATGTTTGAAATATCTTCTTTACATTATTCTAATCATTTTTATAGCCAAAATTCTGGAGCAAAAAGTCTATGGCAGGTGAAGCAGTGCCTCACCTGTGTATCCTTTCCACACATCTCTAATCAAAACTCATCAAATTTCCAGGAGTTTATACTGCTGCACCTGTGTATAATGTCCAGATGTATATACTGCTGCACCTGTGTATAATGCCCACATGTATATACTGCTGCAGCTGTGTATAATGCCCACATGTATATACTGCTGCACCTGTGTATAATGCCCAGATGTACCCTTTGGCTCATATATTGCATGTAAATCTGGCTCTGGTGCTAGCCAGTCGATCGCTTCCCTATCTAATGACATCCTCTCTGTACATGGGCCCTCATTCCGAGTTGTTCGCTCGGTAAAAGTCTTCGCATCGCAGCGATTTTCCGCTTAATGCGCATGCGCAATGTCCGCACTGCGACTGCGCCAAGTAAATTTGCTATGCACTTAGGAATTTTACTCACGGCATTTTCATCGTTCTGGCGATCGTAATGTGATTGACAGGAAATGGGTGTTACTGGGCGGAAACAGGCCGTTTTATGGGCGTGTGGGAAAAAACACTACCGTTTCCGGAAAAAACGCAGGAGTGGCCGGAGAAACGGAGGAGTGTCTGGGCGAACGCTGGGTGTGTTTGTGACGTCAAACCAGGAACGACAAGCAGTGAAATGATCGCAGATGCCGAGTAAGTCTGGAGCTACTCAGAAACTGCTACGAGGTGTGTAATCGCAATATTGCGAATACTTCGTTCGCAATTTTAAGATGCTAAGATTCACTCCCAGTAGGCGGCGGCTTAGCGTGAGCAACTCTGCTAAAATCGCCTTGCGAGCGAACAACTCGGAATGACCTCCAGTATACATAACATCACATATCTTGTCTTTCTTTACTCTCACACCCTCCTGACACTTTGACAACATTGCGGGGTGATCATATCATACAACCCATTAAGAACCTAGCAATCTGGTGGACCATTATGTAATAGATAGCATCTATCCTTGTGTAACAATGCCTATTTCCCTATAGAGTGTAAGCTTGCGAGCAGGGCCCTCATACCTCTATGTCTGTCTGTTTTTACCCAGTTTTGTTCTATTACTGTTGTTATAATTGTAAAGCGCAACGGAATATACTGCGCTATATAAGAAACTGTTAATAAATAAATAAATAAATAGCCAGTGCTTCCTGAGCCATTTAGCTCACCAAACGTCCCTGCCTACAGTCACTGTCAACCTAGAAACTAGAGATGAGCGCCGGAAATTTTTCGGGTTTTGTGTTTTGGTTTTGGGTTCGGTTCCGCGGCCGTGTTTTGGGTTCGACAGCGTTTTGGCAAAACCTCACCGAATTTTTTTTGTCGGATTCGCGTGTGTTTTGGATTCGGGTGTTTTTTTCAAAAAAGCCTAAAAAACAGCTTAAATCATAGAATTTGGGGGTCATTTTGATCCCAAAGTATTATTAACCTCAAAAACCATAATTTCCACTCATTTTCAGTCTATTCTGAATACCTCACAATATTATTTTTAGTCCTAAAATTTGCACCGAGGTCGCTGTGTGAGTAAGATAAGCGACCCTAGTGGCCGACACAAACACCGGGCCCATCTAGGAGTGGCACTGCAGTGTCACGCAGGATGTCCCTTCCAAAAAACCCTCCCCAAACAGCACATGACGCAAAGAAAAAAAGAGGCGCAATGAGGTAGCTGTGTGAGTAAGATAAGCGACCCTAGTGGCCGACACAAACACCGGGCCCATCTAGGAGTGGCACTGCAGTGTCACGCAGGATGTCCCTTCCAAAAAACCCTCCCCAAACAGCACATGACGCAAAGAAAAAAAGAGGCGCAATGAGGTAGCTGACTGTGTGAGTAAGATAAGCGACCCTAGTGGCCGACACAAACACCGGGCCCATCTAGGAGTGGCACTGCAGTGTCACGCAGGATGTCCCTTCCAAAAAACCATCCCCAAACAGCACATGACGCAAAGAAAAAAAGAGGCGCAATGAGGTAGCTGACTGTGTGAGTAAGATAAGCGACCCTAGTGGCCGACACAAACACCGGGCCCATCTAGGAGTGGCACTGCAGTGTCACGCAGGATGGCCCTTCCAAAAAACCCTCCCCAAACAGCACATGACGCAAAGAAAAATAAAAGAAAAAAGAGGTGCAAGATGGAATTGTCCTTGGGCCCTCCCACCCACCCTTATGTTGTATAAACAAAACAGGACATGCACACTTTAACCAACCCATCATTTCAGTGACAGGGTCTGCCACACGACTGTGACTGATATGACGGGTTGGTTTGGACCCCCCCAAAAAAAGAAGCAATTAATCTCTCCTTGCACAAACTGGCTCTACAGAGGCAAGATGTCCACCTCATCATCATCCTCCGATATATCACCGTGTACATCCCCCTCCTCACAGATTATCAATTCGTCCCCACTGGAATCCACCATCTCAGCTCCCTGTGTACTTTGTGGAGGCAATTGCTGCTGGTCAATGTCTCCGCGGAGGAATTGATTATAATTCATTTTAATGAACATCATCTTCTCCACATTTTCTGGATGTAACCTCGTACGCCGATTGCTGACAAGGTGAGCGGCGGCACTAAACACTCTTTCGGAGTACACACTTGTGGGAGGGCAACTTAGGTAGAATAAAGCCAGTTTGTGCAAGGGCCTCCAAATTGCCTCTTTTTCCTGCCAGTATAAGTACGGACTGTGTGACGTGCCTACTTGGATGCGGTCACTCATATAATCCTCCACCATTCTTTCAATGTTGAGAGAATCATATGCAGTGACAGTAGACGACATGTCCGTAATCGTTGTCAGGTCCTTCAGTCCGGACCAGATGTCAGCATCAGCAGTCGCTCCAGACTGCCCTGCATCACCGCCAGCGGGTGGGCTCGGAATTCTGAGCCTTTTCCTCGCACCCCCAGTTGCGGGAGAATGTGAAGGAGGAGATGTTGACAGGTCGCGTTCCGCTTGACTTGACAATTTTCTCACCAGCAGGTCTTTCAACCCCAGCTGACTTGTGTCTGCCGGAAAGAGAGATCCAAGGTAGGCTTTAAATCTAGGATCGAGCATGGTGGCCAAAATGTAGTGCTCTGATTTCAACAGATTGACCACCCGTGAATCCTTGCTAAGCGAATTAAGGGCTCCATCCACAAGTCCCACATGCCTAGCGGAATCGCTCCGTGTTAGCTCCTCCTTCAATGTCTCCAGCTTCTTCTGCAAAAGCCTGATGAGGGGAATGACCTGACTCAGGCTGGCAGTGTCTGAACTGACTTCACGTGTGGCAAGTTCAAAGGGCATCAGAACCTTGCACAACGTTGAAATCATTCTCCACTGCGCTTGAGACAGGTGCATTCCACCTCCTATATCGTGCTCAATTGTATAGGCTTGAATGGCCTTTTGCTGCTCCTCCAACCTCTGAAGCATATAGAGGGTTGAATTCCACCTCGTTACCACTTCTTGCTTCAGATGATGGCAGGGCAGGTTCAGTAGTTTTTGGTGGTGCTCCAGTCTTCTGTACGTGGTGCCTGTACGCCGAAAGTGTCCCGCAATTCTTCTGGCCACCGACAGCATCTCTTGCACGCCCCTGTCGTTTTTAAAAAAAATCTGCACCACCAAATTCAAGGTATGTGCAAAACATGGGACGTGCTGGAATTTGCCCATATTTAATGCACACACAATATTGCTGGCGTTGTCCGATGCCACAAATCCACAGGAGAGTCCAATTGGGGTAAGCCATTCCGCGATGATCTTCCTCAGTTGCCGTAAGAGGTTTTCAGCTGTGTGCGTATTCTGGAAACCGGTGATACAAAGCGTAGCTTGCCTAGGAAAGAGTTGGCGTTTGCGAGATGCTGCTACTGGTGCCGCCGCTGCTGTTCTTGCGGCGGGAGTCCATACATCTACCCAGTGGGCTGTCACAGTCATATAGTCCTGACCCTGCCCTGCTCCACTTGTCCACATGTCCGTGGTTAAGTGGACATTGGGTACAACTGCATTTTTTAGGACACTGGTGAGTCTTTTTCTGACGTCCGTGTACATTCTCGGTATCGCCTGCCTAGAGAAGTGGAACCTAGATGGTATTTGGTAACGGGGGCACACTGCCTCAATAAATTGTCTAGTTCCCTGTGAACTAACGGCGGATACCGGACGCACGTCTAACACCAACATAGTTGTCAAGGCCTCAGTTATCCGCTTTGCAGCAGGATGACTGCTATGATATTTCATCTTCCTCGCAAAGGACTGTTGGACAGTCAATTGCTTACTGGAAGTAGTACAAGTGGGCTTACGACTTCCCCTCTGGGATGACCATCGACTCCCAGCAGCAACAACAGCAGCGCCAGCAGCAGTAGGCGTTACACGCAAGGATGCATCGGAGGAATCCCAGGCAGGAGAGGAATCATCAGAATTGCCAGTGACATGGCCTGCAGGACTATTGGCATTCCTGGGGAAGGAGGAAATTGACACTGAGGGAGTTGGTGGGGTGGTTTGCGTGAGCTTGGTTACAAGAGGAAGGGATTTACTGGTCAGTGGACTGCTTCCGCTGTCGGCCAAAGTTTTTGAACTTGTCACTGACTTATTATGAATGCGCTGCAGGTGACGTATAAGGGAGGATGTTCCGAGGTGGTTAACGTCCTTACCCCTACTTATTACAGCTTGACAAAGGGAACACACGGCTTGACAAATGTTGTCCGCATTTCTGGTGAAATACTTCCACACCGAAGACCTGATTTTTTTGGTATTTTCACCTGGCATGTCAACGGCCATATTCCTCCCACGGACAACAGGTGTCTCCCCGGGTGCCTGACTTAAACAAACCACCTCACCATCAGAATCCTCCTGGTCAATTTCCTCCCCAGCGCCAGCAACACCCATATCCTCCTCATCCTGGTGTACTTCAACACTGACATCTTCAATCTGACTATCAGGAACTGGACTGCGGGTGCTCCTTCCAGCACTTGCAGGGGGCGTGCAAATGGTAGAAGGCGCATGCTCTTCACGTCCAGTGTTGGGAAGGTCAGGCATCGCAACCGACACAATTGGACTCTCCTTGTGGATTTGGGATTTCGAAGAACGCACAGTTCTTTGCTGTGCTTTTTCCAGCTTGAGTCTTTTCATTTTTCTAGCGAGAGGCTGAGTGCTTCCATCCTCATGTGAAGCTGAACCACTAGCCATGAACATAGGCCAGGGCCTCAGCCGTTCCTTGCCACTCCGTGTGGTAAATGGCATATTGGCAAGTTTACGCTTCTCCTCCGACAATTTTATTTTAGGTTTTGGAGTCCTTTTTTTACTGATATTTGGTGTTTTGGATTTGACATGCTCTGTACTATGACATTGGGCATCGGCCTTGGCAGACGACGTTGCTGGCATTTCATCGTCTCGGCCATGACTAGTGGCAGCAGCTTCAGCACGAGGTGGAAGTGGATCTTGATCTTTCCCTAATTTTGGAACCTCAACATTTTTGTTCTCCATATTTTAATAGGCACAACTAAAAGGCACCTCAGGTAAACAATGGAGATGGATGGATACTAGTATACAATTATGGATGGACTGCCGAGTGCCGACACAGAGGTAGCTACAGCCGTGGACTACCGTACTGTACTGTGTCTGCTGCTAATATAGACTGGATGATAATGAGATGTAGTATGTATAAAGAAGAAAAAAAAAACCACGGGTAGGTGGTATACAATTATGGATGGACTGCCGAGTGCCGACACAGAGGTAGCTACAGCCGTGGACTACCGTACTGTACTGTGTCTGCTGCTAATATAGACTGGTTGATAATGAGATGTAGTATGTATGTATAAAGAAGAAAGAAAAAAAAACCACGGGTAGGTGGTATACAATTATGGACGGACTGCCGAGTGCCGACACAGAGGTAGCTACAGCCGTGGACTATCGTACTGTACTGTGTCTGCTGCTAATATAGACTGGATGATAATGAGATGTAGTATGTATAAAGAAGAAAGAAAAAAAAACCACGGGTAGGTGGTATACAATTATGGATGGACTGCCGAGTGCCGACACAGAGGTAGCTACAGCCGTGGACTACCGTACTGTACTGTGTCTGCTGCTAATATAGACTGGATGATAATGAGATGTAGTATGTATAAAGAAGAAAAAAAAAACCACGGGTAGGTGGTATACAATTATGGATGGACTGCCGAGTGCCGACACAGAGGTAGCTACAGCCGTGGACTACCGTACTGTACTGTGTCTGCTGCTAATATAGACTGGATGATAATGAGATGTAGTATGTATAAAGAAGAAAGAAAAAAAAACCACGGGTAGGTGGTATACAATTATGGATGGACTGCCGAGTGCCGACACAGAGGTAGCTACAGCCGTGGACTACCGTACTGTACTGTGTCTGCTGCTAATATAGACTGGATGATAATGAGATGTAGTATGTATAAATAAGAAAAAAAAAACCACGGGTAGGTGGTATACAATTATGGATGGACTGCCGAGTGCCGACACAGAGGTAGCTACAGCCGTGGACTACCGTACTGTACTGTGTCTGCTGCTAATATAGACTGGATGATAATGAGATGTAGTATGTATAAAGAAGAAAGAAAAAAAACCACGGGTAGGTGGTATACAATTATGGACGGACTGCCGAGTGCCGACACAGAGGTAGCTACAGCCGTGAACTACCGTACTGTGTCTGCTGCGACTGGATGATAAATAATGATATAAAAAATATATATATATCACTACTGCAGCCGGACAGGTATATATTATATAATGACGGACCTGCTGGACACTGTCTGTCAGCAGAATGAGTTTTTTATAGAATAAAAAAACACCACACAAGTCACACAACGAGTGTTTAACTTTTTCAGGCAATCACAATATAGTATACTATACTGGTGGTCAGTGTGGTCAGGTCACTGGTCAGTCACACTGGCAGTGGCACTCCTGCAGCAAAAGTGTGCACTGTTTAATTTTAATAATATGTACTCCTGGCTCCTGCTATAACCTATAACTGCTCCCCAGTCTCCCCCACAATTAAGCTGTGTGAGCACAGTCAGATATTATACATAGATGATGCAGCACACTGGGCTGAGCACAGATATGGTATGTGACTGAGTCACTGTGTATCGTTTTTTTCAGGCAGAGAACGGATTATATTAAATAAAACTGCACTGGTGGTCACTGGTCAGTGGTCAGTCACTAGTAAACTCTGCACTCTCTAGTACTCCTAAGCTCCAGTAAATCAAGTGTCTCTGTCTCAATCTCACTCTCTCTCTTCTAATCTAAATGGAGAGGACGCCAGCCACGTCCTCTCCCTATCAATCTCAATGCACGTGTGAAAATGGCGGCGACGCGCAGCTCCTTATATAGAATCCGAGTCTCGCGATAGAATCCGAGCCTCGCGAGAATCCGACAGCGTCATGATGACGTTCGGGCGCGCTCGGGTTAACCGAGCAAGGCGGGAAGATCCGAGTCGCTCGGATCCGTGTAAAAAAAGCTGAAGTTCAGGCGGGTTCGGATTCCGAGGAACCGAACCCGCTCATCTCTACTAGAAACCATGTCAACCTACTTACTGTCGACCAATAGTGGTCGACCTAGACAGTGTCGACTTAAGTGTGGTCATCCTAGAGACTATATTACCGTATGCAACATTGTGGCACAGTAGTGGAAGACAGGTTGGCAGTTTAATAAACTACAGTATATGACCCCGTGGAATGTTTTCAAAAGAAAAGGGCCACAGGTCAGTACAGGGAAAAGGAGATTGAGCGTGTATGTAGTGGAAGGCAGGTAAAGGAAGCAAGGGTTGATTAGTTAGTGTATTTAATTAAATTATTTGATTCACTAAAAAAATTATGAGGGAGGAGGGGGGTAGTATGGACAAAAGGTAAGTTTCCTATGTTCCTTAATTCTTGTAGGAAATTCCTGGATATTAACATTGCTCTTCAAACATTGCAAGGAATCCTTGACTATTAACATTGCTCTTCAACCATTGCAAGGAATCCTTGACTATTAACATTGCTCTTCAACCGTTGCAAGGAATCCTTGACTATTAACATTGCTCTTCAACCGTTGCAAGGAATCCTTGACTATTAACATTGCTCTTCAACCATTGCAAGGAATCCTTGACTATTAACATTGCTCTTCAACCGTTGCAAGGAATCCTTGACTATTAACATTGCTCTTCAACCGTTGCAAGGAATCCTTGACTATTAACATTGCTCTTCAACCATTGCAAGGAATCCTTGACTATTAACATTGCTCTTCAACCGTTGCAAGGAATCCTTGACTATTAACATTGCTCTTCAACCGTTGCAAGGAATCCTTGACTATTAACATTGCTCTTTAACCACTTAACTGACAATTCCCCCCCCCCCTAAAAACGCTCAGAAAGTGTTATTTTTTCATGAGTGAATTAGGTGAAGAACATGAATTTAACTGCATCCCAAATGATTTTAGTTAAAAAAAAAGAAAAAAAATCACACTCAAGACAGCTGCCAGTTACATGGGTGTGTGTGTGTGCTAGGGAGGGGTTGGTTTACACTTTCCCAGTGGCAGTCATTGTCTGCAGTCGCGGGGTGGGGGTTCCTGCCACACTGACCGATCAGCAGTGAACGGCAGCACGGCAACACTGGCGGGAGGGTGCAGGGAGGCAGAGGGACTGGCGACCATGCCAGGCAAGTTGTTAACCATTGTCAGGAATCCTTGGCAAGTAACATTGCTCTTCAACTCTTGTCAGGAATCCTTGGCTATTAATATTGCCGTTTAACCCTTGTTGGGAATCCTTGACTCTTAACATTGTTTTTCAACCCTTGTCAGGCATCCTTGGCTATTGTATTAACATTGTATTTGTTTTTATGGTTAAAAATGTGTTGCAAATTAGTAATGTATTAGAGCAATAACCAGTATAAATGTTTGTCTATAAAAAAAAGACTGTCGAGAATGCCCCCCAAAAATAAAGCCCATTATGAAAAGAAAAGTGGTGCAAGATGGAATTGTCCTAGTTGTATATTAAAAAGGACATGAACTGTGCAACAAACTAAGCACTTATGTGGGTGAAGTGCTTGGTTTGTTTGGGACCTCATAAAATATTTGGAAGGACTAACTCCTCATTAAAGTGGAGGTTGATGATGAGTGTGTCGGTGGTGGAGATTACATATATTGGTCCAAACTTCTTGTAGCTGATACTGTACTGCTTGTTATTATTTAAAAAAATATTAATATTTTGTAAAATAAATGTAGTGAACTCTCTGCAAATTAAATGAGGAGGTCCCTAGATGGTTAATGTCGCTACTTCTATTAACTTTGCCTCATCAATGGAGCAGATGCCTTCACAAATGTTGTTAGATTGGGGTAAAACTTATTTCACACCCAATAGGTAGATTTTTGGGTTTTATGCCCAGGTATGACAATGGTTTTCTTTTTATCATGTGCAAGAACTACTGCCACTTGTGGCTGACTTACACAAACAACATCCTCATCATCAACAACATGGTCATCATCAACATCCTCATTAGCGTCAGATAGTACACAATTATCCCCCTCATCATCTTGCACTTCTACACTAGCATACTCAATTTCTATTACAGTATGTCATCATATTTACTTGTACTGCTCATCACCACATTTGCAGAGGGTGCAGTCATAGTGGATGAAGGCTTCTCTATTAGTACAATATCAGAAATTTTAGACTCACACATAACTAACATGGTCACCCCTAGAATTTCCTCAGGGATTTTGAACAAATACAGATGGAGCCATCTTTATCTTGATATTTAATAGGATTATCTGAGCCAGGGCAGTCGGACTTAATCCCCTGCTGTAATGACTTAATCCCCTGATGTACTGTTCTCTCTGTATTGTATTGCAGCTGAGAACAATAGATGAAGGATTTATGCTAATAAACCATGGTGTGCCTAGGCACAGCAGAGAAGCCAAGATGATCGTGGCTCCATCTGTAGTTGGTTTTTCAGCCTTAGTGCTTTTCTTTTTTTGGACACTTATTTGTCTGTTTTAAAGATGACATCTCTACCTCTTTTCTTTAACATTGTGAAAGAGTTTGATTTCAAGTGACCTTTCTTCAACTTTCTGCCCATAAACCACCTTTAGTAGTAGCCACAGCACTAGTACTGGGTTGCTGCTCCTGCTCTTCTCTTGACTTATCCGTATCAACTCACAGCACTATTAGTAAGTAATGGAATCACCTATTGAATGTTTTTTTTAAGTTAAAACACTGCAGTAAGCAACGGACAGGTAGCGCTTACTGAACACACTTTTATTTTATTTTTTATAATGATTTTCCTAACACTGACACAGTCACAGTGCTGCAGCCCACAGTGAGTCTGAGGCTGACACAGTAATATGCCACTGCCTTTAATCACAGTCACATTAGCTCTTATTTACCGTAACAGTAGCCCACAGTAGCCCTTAATGACAATGCAGTCCGCCCCATACCCTCTTCCTCCGGGGGTTCCCAAACCATGAGGGAGGGACTTTCATCTAATCCAAAACACATAAGATATGATGCTGGGAGGATGATGTTTTGCCTTATTTTTAGATCTGAGCTTGGCGGGAAATACCAAGCTTAGGCTTGGAAATACTTGGACACCAGAAGTTTGAGGGGATTCAGTTTCCAAGGAATCTGAACTGCACAGCTCTAAAACACAGGGAGACTTGTATTTGGTGATTAAAATTTTTCCCCCAGTTTATGGAAATAAATATGAAATCATTTGCTGCGGAAAATCAGGTGGCAATAAGAGACTTAATCCATCAGCTGCGCAATCCATTGACCTCAAGACTCATGCCGTAGCTTGAGTTGCAGAAATACTGTATATCTCCACTCACCTTTTACGTTATGACACCAGACTAACCTGTGTCAATAATTCTCCGCAACCACCTCCTGTGCTATTTGTGTCTGTTGACTATAATACTTTTACACTGCAGCAAACTAACCAGCAGATAACAGAACCAAAAAAAAAAACCCCAAGCACCTAAAAGGGCATAAAAATAAAAAATAAAAACATGAAAAACAGCTTAAACAAAAACATACCCACCTCACAGATGCATGCCATCTGGCCAATATAACACGGAAACCTTTGCATGATCACATGCCACCATTCAGCAAAGCAAATCTTTCTATGGACACCCAACCACCCCTCAAGTCCCTAAAATACACCGTTCTGTAGAACTAAACTAACCATGAACCTCCTACCCAAATCAATTCCACACAAATGCACCATCAGCCAATGCAGACATCCCCAACACTCAGCAGCCGCATACGGACAAGGATGGAAGCCACACCAACACATTCCACACTTCCCCTGCCAAAGGACAGACACAAATTCTAGAACGTGACTTTCGCACAGGCTAAGAATGAAGCAAAGCCCAGTAGACACAGGGATGTATTATTATTTATTAGCAGTTTCTTATATAGCGCAGCATATTCCGTTGCGCTTTACAATTAGAACAACAATTATAGAACAAAACTGGGCAAAGACAGATAGACAGACAGACAGACAGACAGACAGACAGAGGTAGGAAGGCCCTGCTCGCAAGCTTACAATCTATAGGGAAATAGGCATTGATACACAAGGATAGATGCTACCTGTTACATAATGGTTCCCCAGGTTGCTAGGTTCTTAATGGGTTGTATATGATATGATCACCCAGCAATGTTGGAAGACAAAATGTGAGTTTATGTGGACTGTACAGAGGGGATGTAACTTGATAGGGAAGCTGTTAAGGTTGTGTGTGTGGGTCTGAAATTTGATAGGCTTGTCTGAAGAGATGAGTTTTCAGAGAACGTTTAAAGGTTTGGAGACTAAAGGAGAGTCTTATTGTGCGTGGGAGTGCATTCCACAGAGTGGGTGAAGCCCGGATAAAGTCCTGTAATTTTGAGTGGGAACAGGTAATACATGTGGATGAGAGACGCAGATCTTGTGCAGAGCGGAGAGGTCTGGTAGGGAGATATTTTGAGATGTATGATGGTGCAGTTTGGTTAATAGCCTTGTATGTAAGTAAAAGTATTTTATATTTGACACGGTAGAAAACCGGTAACCAATGGAGGGACTGACAGAGCGGATCAGCAGATGAAGAACGTCTGGCGAGGAAGATTAGCCTCGCAGCTGCATTTAAAATGGATTGAAGTGGTGATAGCCTATGTTTGGGAAGACCAGTAAGGAGACTATTACAATAATCAATGCGGGAGATGATGAGTGCATGGATTAGAGTTTTTGCAGTGTCTTGTGTAAGATAAGGGTGTATTTTGGATATGTTTTTAAGGTGCATGTAACATGATTGAGAGATTGAATGTGTGGAACAAAGGACAGTTCAGAGTCAAGGGTGACACCTAGGCAACGAGCTTGTGGGGTGGGGTGGATAGTTGCATTGTCAACAGTTATAGAGATATCAGGTTGGTAACTACTCTTAGCTGGTGGGAAAATAATTAATTCGGTTTTGGAAATGTTGAGTTTGAGGTGGCGAGATGACATCCAAGATGAAATGGCAGACAGGCATCCAGTGACACGAGCCAATACAGGTGGTGACAAATCTGGGGAGGATAGGTAGATTTGAGTATCATCAGTGTACAAATTATACTGAAATCCAAAGGAGCTGATTAGTTTACCAAGAGAGGAGGTATAGATTGAGAAAAGCAGAGGACCTAAGACTGAGCCTTGCAGTACTCCAACTGATAGAGGTAGGGAAGAGGAGGTAGAATCAGAGAAGTGAACACTGAAAGAGAGATTAGATAGGTAGGATGAGAACCAAGAAAGGGCTGTGTCCTGAAGACCTAGGGATTGTAGTGTTTGTATGAGAAGAGAGTGGTCAACAGTGTCAAAAGCAGCAGAGAGATCTAGAAGAATAAGTAGTGTGTAATGGCCTTTTGATCTAGCAGTGACTAGATCATTCACTACTTTGGTCAGTGCCGTCTCTGTGGAGTGTTGGGCACGAAAGCATGACTGAAGTGGGTCCAATAAGTTGTGCGAGTTAAGAAAGTGTGTAAGGCGAGTGTAGGCAAGCCTCTCAAGTAGCTTGGAGGGACTGGGTAGCTGAGAAATGGGACGGTAGTTAGAGAGTGTGTTTGGGTCAGAGTTGTGTTTTTTTAGAATGGGAGTAATGACTGCATGTTTAAACGGAGAGGGAAAGATACCAGTAGAGAGAGAGAGATTACAGATTTTAGTTAAGGTTGGGATAAGCACAGGAGACAAAGTTTTACTGACCTGTGAGGGTATAGGATCAAGAGGAGAGGTAGTGGAGTAGGAGGATGAAAAGAGTGTTGATACTTCATCTTCACTTGTGGGATCAAATGAAGAGAAAGTGCCAGAGGGTTCAGGTAGGGAATTGAGCAGGTCACTGGCTGAGTTAGAGCATACCATTTCATCTCGGATTTTATCAATCTTATCCTTGAAGTAGGAAGCAAGTTCTTGTGCACGGATAGTAGCTAGTGGGGGAGGTGAGGGAGGGTAAAGAAGTGATTTAAATGTATTAAAAAGTCGCTTGGGGTTGTTGGCATGATAAGAGATGAGAGATTGGAAATATATTTGTTTGCAGTGTCCAGGGCCTGACGATAGGAGTGGTAGGTAGGTAGTCTTATATGTGAGAAAGTCACTTGGATTCTGAGATTTCCGCCACTGACGTTCTACTTTACGTGACAGTTTTTGTAGGTGTCTTGTTGATTTAGAGTGCCATGGTTGGCATCTAAGCCTACGTGGAGTGTGATAGGTAGCTGGAGCCACTTCATCAGGGGCTAAAACACATACCCCCTGAGACCTTTCAAAGAACATCTGAAACGGGAAGTAAACAGCAGGCTAATGAAGCCAATGCATCAAAACAGTCCAGATAACACACAGGAGAACCACACCAAAGCAGAAACACCAATAGCCAATGAGGAACCCACAGGAGAGAACAATAGGTAAAAGCTTTCCAAACTCCAAACGGAAGTGGAGAGGAGCGTGACGTATGTTACAGACGCAGGGCCTCCCTAACTCAGTGCAAACTGCTGACATATCCCCTAAAAGCAGAAGTCTTCATACCCTAAGCTCCTTAATTATGCGCTCCGAAGATCCATCACGCACTGTGCACGAAGCAGCCCAAATGCATAACGAGTGCGTCCCATAGAAAGCACTATGCAAACCCAGCGCAGCCAAGCGGCGCTCAAAGACTGCCACAAAGGCATACCTTCCAACATTTCCCAACAAGGGGGCATTGTCTCAGCAAAAGGGACAAGACTTCGCAGGAATGCCGCGACCACAAGCCACACCTCCTGTACTAGGCACAGGACAAGAAAAAGGCGGGACAGCACTGGGAGAGCATGGGCAGTGGGGTGTGGCCGTGACGCTGAGGAGTGAGCCAGTACTATATGGGGCAGCTCAATGGATGGTTGGGGTGCAGGAGCTGTTTCCAGGGAAACAGAAAGAGCGCGCGGGGGGGGGGGGGGGGGGACATTTAAAGAAAATGTTGCTATCATCCTCATTAACTCAGACACTTGTACTAGATTAATGCACATGATTCTTACACGCACCTTTATTGCATGCATGTAAATAAATGTGTTTGTTCCCCCAAATGCAGAGTTGTATGGCCGTTGTTATCAGGGGGCACTTACCCCATCCTATACAATTGGCGCAGTCATACTTAAGCTTACCACTAACATTCCAGCAATGACTCTTCAGTAGCAGTAGAGATGTGCCTGAACTGTGTGCCTAATTCAGACCTGATTGCTCGCTAGCTATTTTTTGCAGCGTTGCGATCAGATAGTCGCCGCCCACGGGGGAGTGTATTTTAGCTGTGCAAGTGTGCGAACGCTTGTGCAGCCGAGCTGAACTTACTCAGCCGCTGTGATCACTTCAGCCTGTCTGGTCCTGGAAATTGACGTCAGACACCTGCCCTGCAAACGCTTGGACATGCCTGTATTTTTCCAACCTCTCCCAGAAAACGGTCAGTTGACACCCACAAACACCCTCTTCCTGTCAATCTTCTTGCGATCGGCTGTGCGAATGGATTCTTCGTAAAATTCATCGATCCGCTTTGCACCCGTAAAACGCGCCTGCGCATTGTGGTGCATACACATGCGCAGCTCTGACCTGATCGCAGCAAAAAAATCTAACGTGCAATCAGGTCTGAATGACCCCCTGTGTACGACTCTGCTTTGAACTAATTTGCTTCCGATTGGCTCCGGAGCATGCGCTGTGGGAAAAGGCAACGCACGCTCCTCCAACAGCCTCACATTCCATTCTGCATCCGTGCAGCAGTGTGCCAACTGTAAATTCATTACAGCATTACAGCACAGGCAGGTGATACGGACAGACACTTTTTTTTTTTCACGGGGTTAATGAATGTCTAATTTCCTGTAACAATCAGAGTTGCCCTATTCATGAAAGGTTTGATTGTGTTGCTTGACAATGGTTCTTAATGCCATCCGTAAATATCACCCTTTTCTAAAGTACGCGGCCTTTCCCTGACATCCTGAGATGATTCGATTAGCTCATACCCCTTTTACACCTACGAGCACGGGTCGCAGCCGGGAGCCTGACACGGGAGCTGCCCCCTGCTGCGACCCGTGCTCGGTCCCTTTCCCATTAGCAGTCACAACCCGGCATATGCCGGGTTGGTGACGCTTCTAGCTACACGGCAGGGGCGGCGCAGGGAGATCACATGATCTCCCAGCGCCGCCCATCCATACAGTGTAAACGGGAGCCGTGTCGCATCGACACGGCTCCCGTTTACACTACACCCTACCCGGATCATTCCCGTGTCCTACCCAGGTAAATAGCCGGGTAGGATTCACGGGACACTTGATCCGGGTTTACCCTTTTCCACTTGCCAAAAACACGGGTAAATGCGCGCCCCCGTGCATTTACCCGTGTTTTTTGAGCTAGTGGAAAAGGGGTATCAGTGAGCCAGACAGCGTACTGACAGTCTCATAATCTATCCGACGGGTCAGGCACCATCAGCGCGCAGGTGACTGAGCTTAAACAGTTCAGCATTATGTTCCTGCCGGCCTCCTGAACAGGGCGAGAACTCCAGGATGGAGACATGGGGGGGTCATTCCAAGTTGATCGCTCGCTAGCTACTTTTAGCAGCCGTGCAAACGCATACTCGCCGCCCACGGGGGAGTGTATTTTCACTTTGCAAGAGTGTGAACGCCTGTGCAGCCGAGCGGCTACAAAAACATTTTGTGCAGAACAAGATCAGCCCTGTAGTTCTGTGCGATGATTGCTGCAACGAAGGTCCCGGAATTGACGTCAGATACCCGCCCTGCAAACGCATGGACACGCCTGCGTTTTTCCAAACACTCCCAGAAAACGGTCAGTTGACACCCATAAACGGCCTCTTAATGTCAATCTCCTTGCGATCGGCTGTGCGAATGGAATCGTCGCTAGAAGCAATGCAAAACAACGATGCTCTTTGTACCCGTACGCCGCACGTGAGCATTGCACCCCATACGCATGCGTGGTTTTGCTGTTTTTTTAAATGATCGCTACGCAGTGACCATCGGCAGCTAGCGATCAACTCGGAATGACCCCCATATAACAAAGAAGGGTTGCGGTAGTAACATGCAATTTAGAGGCAAATCTGAGTGTCCGTGATCCCGTCCTATTTTGCCTTAATCATATCTAGTTCAAGGTTCAGATCAGGATCAGTGCTCAGATAGTTGATGCAGCTCATGGGCCATGATCCATTTCCAAATAGCGCATACATAAGGATGACCAAATTGGATGAAAGTGTTATACCAGGGGCGGGTTGTGAGATGAGGGGGCCTGTATTCAGCCTCCGTACGGTCCACCCTCTCTCGCCAGTGTTTGTCCTGAGTAGACTCTCCCACTGTGCCAGAGTCTACTGCACATGCTGAAGTCGAGCCCGTGCCTGTGCTGTTTTCCCAGTGATCAGGGCAGCCACCAGGGGGGGACTGTGGGGACTGGTGTTCCGGGCTCTTACAGAGAGAGGGCCACTCCTGGTGCCTACCGCCAATACCTGTAATGCTGCACCAGTCTGTGCACTGGCGTGCGCAGCACATTTTATTAGGGGGTGCACCATCAGAGGGGTGTGTCTAGCACCGCCTTTTGGGCGTGTCTAGCACCATCTATTGATGGTCAACGCATATAAAATATCCACCTTTGTACCAATCCTAATAAAGCAGATACATTGTCAGATGTTGCGGTGTGCACCAAACAAACACCCCTGATGGCACTCACTGCAACTACACTGCTCCTACTCAGCCTGGTCTGGATCCACCTCTCTTTCCCCTGCAAGCTGCAACAGCTTACTTACAATGACAGTCGCAGACTAGTATTGCCGCTGCTGGAAAAACGAGTGACGTGTCAATGTTGCTGCCGACTGCCTGCCAGTATTGAATTTGTCTTCCTAAGAGGAACGCTGGCTGCATGCTGCTCCTCATCAGTGGCTGGCGTTGGCACAGCATAGAAAGAGGGAGGTGTGTATGTGGTGGGCATGCGAGCAGCATGACGTAATAACGTTACATCACACTGCCGGCACCCTTGATTTACCCAGGCGTCCGGTCGGTAATGAGGTCCTGACAGGGTGCAGCGCAGAGGGGACAGTAATCAGCCTGCTCGGCGATCGCTGCATCAGGCATGTGAGATCGGGGTGCCAGACATTAGGGGGTGCCTGTGCGCACCAGGCACCCCCCCTGCGCACACCTATGAGTCTGTGAATCAACAGCAAGCTGATGCGCTGGGAGAACTTCTTAAAACAAGCCTTATGTTGTTAGTCCCGGGTCCCACAATTTTTGATGGCAGCCCTGCCAGTAATTGCTCTACTGCACTTGCACAGATTCTGAGGTAAATGGCACCTTTGCCTTTTTGCAAGTTATTCCTGCAGCATTGGAGGACAGGTATCATCTATGGGTGCTGGATGTGCAGTGTGGGGCCCCCTGACCAATGGGCCCGTGTGCACCGCACACAGAGCCTAAACTAGCACGGAACGCTGCTGCGGCAGCGTTCGCATGCTGATGACCTGTGAATTTTGTGCATTCGCAGAAGCCGCACTTTACATGTGCACACTTTAAGGTGCTATGACATCTCACATCCGTAAACACCTCTGCCAGATTGACAGGCAGAGGAGTTCGCGGGCGGGAAGGGGCATTTAAGGGGCGTCATGGCGGCATTGGGGGGGTACGGTCCGGACAACGCAGGCGCGTCCAAATTGTTTGTGGGGCGGACTGCTTTGGCTGCGTGACACACGCAGCCGCTGCTACCCGAAACATAGTGGGTAGCCATCTGCATTCGCAGCTACCCTAGGGCTACCCTAAACATGCAAATGCATTGCAGCTATGCAATGCTTTTGCATGTGTGCGTGGGAGGAGCCTGGATCTGACCTGCGGGGCGGACATGCCCTGTGCTGGGCGTCCCCCCACATGCTAGAGTAAAGAGTTGTAGATGTGCGATTTTTCACCCATTTACAACTCACGCTGAATCGGGCCCGCCAGAGCCGGATTAATGGGGGGTCCTGGGTGTATGTACCCCGGGCCCCCTTTCTAAAATGGCCCCCCACCACCTGCCACAGATCGGATCTCTGTTACGGATCTGCGCTTCCGGACCCTGCGTCTCCCCATGGGTTGCCCTGGCAACCTAAAAGCGGTGACCCCGGCGTTTCATGAAATAAAAGAACAGCTGAGCGACGGCTCAGCTGTCCAATGGTCTAAAGTAGTAGCAGCCTGCGGCTCAGTCACTGGCTGGGCGCGCAGGCTGCATGGAAGAAGTGTGGAGCCAGCAGAGGTTGCATGGGGGAACGAGCTGCAGCTGCTCTCCTGTGTCACAGCAGCCTGCCAGCAGCAGATCAAAAAGTAAGCTGGCTGTATTGTTTTTTTGTTTGTTTTTTATCCTACTGCTATGTCAAATTGTAATTTTTTGCTGTGTTGTGTGTGTGTGTGTGTGTGTATATATATATATATATATATATATATATATATATATAATATAATATATATACATATGGGCGTATATATATATATATATATATATATATATATATAGAAACAAAAAGTACAGCACTCACCAAAATGAGCTCACTTATCCTCACAACATCTATGGATAAATGAATAAATGATGGGGGTTTAGTTAGTGAACTGGCCAATGCACGGAAGCCTGCATACCACTCCAAGGTACCCCACCTTCATGCAGGTCCTACACTATCACCAAATCATCAAAAAAAAACCTGGCAACTGTAACACACATAATATAACTGCAAAAATGCCCACTTGGTGTAAGGTGTACCTGCCATGAACTGCATGGCTTTTAAAAGGTACACTCGTCACCTGACACTGGCTGATAATTTACTAAAGGGCAGCTGACACAGGTTTAAGATAATAGGGGTGAATGGACAGAGCTTGTGGCCACAGTTAATGAGTTAACCAGGGATTAACCCTAAAATATACCAGCAAATAGAAAACCACAGCACTCGCCACCCCAGAAGCGGGGTGCAGTATCCGTTTAGTTAGTGAATTGGCCAATGCACGGAAGCCTGCATACGGCTCCAAGGTACCCCACCTTCATGCAGGTCCTACACTATCACCAAATCATCAAAATTAAAACCTGGCAACTGTGGGCATTTTTTGCAGTGGGCATTTTTGCAGTTATATTATGTGATACAGTTGCCAGGTTTTAATTTTGATGATTTGGTGATAGTGTAGGACCTGCATGAAGGTGGGGTACCTTGGCGAGCGGTGTGCAGGCTTCCGTGCATTGGCCAATTCACTAACTAAACCCCCATCATTTATTCATTTATTCATAGATGTTGTGAGGATAAGTGAGCTCATTTTGGTGAGTGCTGTACTTTTTGTTTCTATATTTTTGAGTAGGTGGCCATGGGCTACATGCACCCCACCCTATTAGTGGCGAGTGCGGATACTGCACCCCTCTTCTGGGGTGGCGAGTGCTGTGGTTTTCTATTTGCTGGTATATATATATATATATATATATATATATATGTAGTCCCAATGGTGCAGCACTCCTGGCGTGTAAGTAATACCACTGTTTTAGGCATAAGCTTGGCAACTTTTCATTGCCCTTTATTCGTGTGGCACTTTCTTCAAGACCTGAAAGTGCCACACGAATAAAGGGCAATGAAACGTTGCCAAGATTATGCCTAAAACAGTGGTATTACTTAGACGCCAGGAGTGCTGCACCATTGGGACTATTATGGATTTATTTGTGCGGCCACCCAGCGCAACACCCGGCACAGCATTGTTCAATGCATAGGGAAAGCCAGACATCATGCCTTTGATATATTTTATATATATATATATATATATATATATATATATGTTGGTATCATGTGTCCAGTGGTTTGGAGACCGCCGGTCACCATATCGAAGGCGGGATTTCGGCATTTAGATGCCCGGCGGGCTCAGTGGTGAGCTGCGCTGCACTCGCCACAGGTTCAATTCACACTCTATAGGTGTCGCGGACACCCACGAGTGGGAATAGTTCCTGCTAGTCGGCATACCGACTGTAGGGATTGTGAGGGGGCGGGATGTAGCCGTCGTTGTTGTGACTGCCGCTCACATAACTACATCCCATATATATATATTTATATATAATTGATCTCCCTGCCTCTATGTAAGGGACCGCCCTGTTTGATGCCCCCCGGGCCCCAGATAGCCTTAATCCGGCTTTGGGGCCCGCTGTAGCTTCATGGATCCAGGGGTATGGCTGTGTGGCACGCCCCTGTTTTTTGTCACAATAGGGGCACGGCTAGCACTTCCCAAGCTGCCGGGCTGCCCCCAGTCCCTCTCTATAGTATATGGAGGCAGAACAGCAGGTGAGAGGGAGACTTCCACCGCAGGGACACTGTGGCCCGCAGGTGGGACAGTACCCAAAAAGCGGGACTGTCCCGCTTAAATCAGGACAGTTGGTCTGTTATACATGAGTCACATGGGGGCAGACTGTGCTCTCAGCAGACACCAACCGACCAGCCCTGATCATCTCAGGGACCAGCCATGCAGGCATTCGGCTTTCTCTCGATCCTTTTTCAGGCATTGCAAAACATTACAGGGATGCAGCATATTCTCTGCCCATTTCTCAGTCATAAATGCTTTCAGGCCCTGATTCTGCAGAAACGGCCACATCTCACAATTTTACACTGACCGCGCATTCATTGAGAACGGCAAATGGGGTTTGCGGCTGCGCATAAGTCCCCTCGACAATAGCAGCATCTCATGAGAACGTCGTCGGAGTGCCATAAGCATGTATCCAACGTTCGTGTTTGTTTGAGTCAATATTTTGCAACTAATGGCCCTCATTCCGAGTTGATCGCTAGCTGCCGCTGTTCGCTGCGTAGCGATCATTTAAAAAAATGGCAAATCTGCACATGCGTACGGGTACAAAGAGCATCGTGGTTTTGCACAGGTTCTAGCGACGCTTTCAGTCGCACTGGCGGACGCAAGGAGACTGACAAGAAGTGGGAGTTTCTGGGTGTCAACTGACCGTTTTCTGGGAGTGTTTGGAAAAGCGCAGGCATGGCCGGGCGGGTATCTGACGTCATTACCGTGTCATTCGCGCAGCAATCATCGCACAGAATAAGTAACTACAGGGCTGATCTTGTTTTGCACAAAATGTGTTTGCTGCCGCTCTCCTGCACAGGCGTTCGCACTCCTGCAAAGCGAAAATACACTCCCCCGTGGCCGGTGACTATGCGTTTGCACGGCTGCTAAAAGTAGCTAGCAAGCGATCAACTCGGAATGAGGGCCAATGTGTGGTGCAAGTGCTAATAGTAATGTTGCGGGTGAAGATGAAAAAAAACAGCGGGAGGAGTGACGGAAACTCGCAAAGATGGATGGATTCTCCCATAGGCATGATAAGCATGTTGCAGTGTCCAAACGCAAATGCAAACGCATCTGCCACCATAGATTTTTTCCTTAGTCAATCAGCCCCACTCTATTTTATACACATACCTATCCTGCGCATATAACACTAGGAAAGCCATTGAACGTCGCAGAACATTCCAGCAAAGCAATACTTTAAGTACGAGGGTTATGTGCGAGTCGAGTTTTATTAGCAGGGATAAAAAATAAGCCGAAATTCAAAATCTATTTTTTTTTTTTTCAGCGACTTTGAATCGCCTTCTAAATAAAATGTACAGTTCTCCGGCAGCGGGAAACGTGTTGGGATATAAGTTTAGAATTGATTCTTCAGCTTAATGCAGTTAGAGCGAGACTGTTAAGACACCAGGGGAAGAAATAGGGAATTACCCAGGAGTGTTTACCAGTCTTTTCTTTATTATTTTAATCTTTAGTGCTGCTTATTGTCCAGGAGATAACATCTGCAGCCATACGGGGATGGTTATTAGCACTGACTGCCTGCTACTAAATACACACATATTTCTGGATTAGATGGGGAAAGAGGAACGCTGCCACCTCATCTCCGTTATAAAGACCATTCTTTTACATTAAGAGTTTTAACTTTTATTAAAAGGAACAAACTTAAAGTCAATGGAAATTCCCGGCTGCAATGCAAAATATATCATGACGGACTGGGAGGTCTCAGAGGGATGCGGTCAAGATGCCGCCGGCCGGAATCCCGGCGGTCGAAATACCGACGCCGGAATCCCGACCACCACAATCCCGACATATTCTCCCTCCGTGGGTGTCCACGACATATTCTCCCTCCATGGGTGTCCTGCGCGGCGAGGGCACCAGAGCGCGCCGCTCATGGGGGACCGGGCTAGCCGGCTCCCAAGCGGCGGGGGTGAGCAGGATGGTGAGTGCTGGGGTCCGGGAACTACGCTCCCGGCACCTCAGTGCTGCAAAAGACACAGAGCCACGGCAGCCGGGACAAGTGTCCCGGGACACCGGGCTTTAGATCAGGGGGGTGCGCCGCACCGTGCGGCGAGGCCACCATGTTAGTGTCACACTGGGGGGACAGGGAGATCCAGCTCCCTGGACCCCAGTGGCAGGCAGGCTGGAGGATGGGGGAAGCCAGCCCCATACCTCCAGCACTGAGAGAGAGAGCCCGAGCAGCCAGGCTGCAGGGCTAGGGGAGCCCAGCGCTGAGCACAGCATAAAAAACAGTATGTTTTTAAAGGGAAACACATGTGTTTAAATGTAATGTTTTTAAAGGTAAATTGCACTTACTTGGTTGTGTGTCCCAGGAGGGGGGAATCCATGGCTGTGCAGGCTGATGGATTCTCCCAGACCTTTTCCCCAAAAACGGAATACTTTCCCTTCCAGCCTCAGACTTGAAAGTGGCATTGGAAGAGAGAGGAGAAGCTCAGCTTTGAAACAAGCTGAGTGGTTTTCTGGAGCTCCATAGGGATCACCCGTAATGGCCAGGAAACCCTGACTGGGGATCTAGGCTGCCCAGCTCTGGAGCCCAAATCCAGGCTGCAGACAGTGGGTTAGGTCCCGGGCCGGTTTCTGGAAGTCAGTTTAGGCGGGAAAACTTCCCCCAGCCTAGACTGAATGGCACCGGGGCGTATCCTGATCCTCCAGGATGGGACAGTCAAAGGAGAGTGACCACTCCCCACTGTCCATAGAGGACAATGTTAGCTGTGCATTTGACCAAGGCATGCACAGCCCATGGGTAAATATTGATTGGTTGTAAACCACAGGGCAGACTTACCCTCTGTGGTAGTGTGTATTGGAGTAGGATAAAAGGAGGGCAGTTGCCCCATGAAAAGTGTATTGTACCATCTTCATTCTGCTGTAAACATCTCGCTGTATTGCTGAAGTTCTTTTCAGAACTATTTGTTGGCATTAAAACATCATCTGCCTCAAGATTGTGTCATCTTGTGACCTACAGGGCTATGCAAAACCTAGCCCCGTTCATCGGCTGTCTAGGGTGAATCAGCGTCTCCAAGTTCCGCCTTCCGCCAGCTACCGGTAGAGGACTAGTGGGAATCGTCAATACCACACAGGTGTGGTAAGGCAGCATGTCGGCACATACAGAGCAGAACCGTGGTTCCAAACGCCACGGCAGGTTAGGAGTTTGGTGGTGGCAGCATAAACCCGCCCACAGCGCAGTGGGTGGAGTCAGTAACAGGCGGTTACTGACGGTAAGCGGGAATCCCCTATGTGGCCAGGTCCCGTGTGACTTGAATATCCAATCTGTGTACTGGGGATGGGACGCGAAAGCGGTGACTGCTTTTTGTATGTGACCGTCCGGTCACAGAAATTGGTGGCAGCAGTGGGATAATCCCAGGCGGCTTTTCGGTCACCCGATTGGAGAAGCCGAGTTACTCAGGAGAGGAGTAACTGCAGCGCAGGAGAACGTACAAGATGGCGGACTTCAGCAGAACATCTAAGGGCGATTTGGAGATCGTGTGTCGGCAGAAGGGTGTGCAGATCCCTTCCAACGCGTCCAAGAGCGTCATGAGGGCAGCGCTCATGAGCTTGGAGGAGTCCCGCCTGACGGAGGTGGAAAGCACTTACGGCGTCAGCATCGCAGAGGACGGCCCACCAATGGACCTTCGTACGGAACCGGTGAGACCCACAAGCCCCGCCCCTTCTAGCAGCAGCCATGTTTCCCAGCCATCCCTAGCAGGGCCAGGATCCCAACGTCCCGGGGGGGGGGGGGGGCGGCACGGATAGCCTAGCGGATCGGCTAGCAGAATTGGGGAAAGGGCAACGGAGCAAGAGCGCTTGATCATCATCCAGATGTGGTGTGATGAGCGGGCACCACAGGCCGTTGTACCCCGGGAGCCGTTGTCAGCTGTTGTACACAGATCGGGACGCATTCAGTTTGCCAAGTTTGCAGACAGTGATGGGGACATGGGGGATAATTCCAAGTTGATCGCAGCAGGATTTTTGTTAGCAGTTGGGCAAACCATGGCCCTCATTCCGAGTTGTTCGCTCGGTAAAAATCTTCGCATCGCAGCGATTTTCCGCTTAATGCGCATGCGCAATGTCCGCACTGCGACTGCGCCAAGTAAATTTGCTATGCACTTAGTAATTTTACTCACGGCTTTTTCATCGGTCTGGCGATCGTAATGTGATTGACAGGAAATGGGTGTTACTGGGCGGAAACAGGCCGTTTTATGGGCGTGTGGGAAAAAACGCTACCGTTTCCGGAAAAAACGCAGGAGTGGCCGGAGAAACGGAGGAGTGTCTGGGCGAACGCTGGGTGTGTTTGTGACGTCAAACCAGGAACGACAAGTACTGAACTGATCGCAGATGCCGAGTAAGTCTGAAGCTACTCAGAAACTGCTGCGAGGTGTGTAATCGCAATATTGCGATTACTTCGTTCGCAATTTTAAGATGCTAAGATTCACTCCCAGTAGGCGGCGGCTTAGCGTGAGCAACTCTGCTAAAATCGCCTTGCGAGCGAACAACTCGGAATGACCTCCCATATGCACTGCAGGGGAGTGTAAAAATAAAGCAGCCAGTATTTACCCTGTACAGAAACAAAATAACCCACCCAAATCTAACTCTTTCGGCACATGTTATATCTGCCTCCCCTGCAGTGCACATGGTTTTGCCCAACTGCTAACAAAATTCCCGCTGCGATCAACTTGGAATTACCCCCATTGATGGACATTTACAAGTTTTTGAAAGGACTTTTAAACTACATGATTTACCCAAGTCGGAGTGGGTGAGACACCTTGTGCCCACTCTGCATGGAGAGGCCTTGGAGGCCTCTCGAGGAGTGGCCACGGAGGACTGTGGGGATTACGACGAAGTCGCGAAGGCCCTCCTCCAGTGATTCTTCATCACTCCAGAGTCTTACAGGAAGAAGTTCAGAGACTTGCCCAAGAATGCCAGCAGCACCCATGAGCAGTTCGCCACCCAGGTGCGGCAGTACGTGGTGAAATGAGTGAAGGATTCTGAAGCCACTACATGGGACGCACTGATCGACCTGATCTGCAGGGAGCAGTTCTATCGCAGATGCGCCCCAGAAGTGAAGGAGTGGGTGCTAGACCGGGAGCCACCCAGATTAAAGATGGCTGCCCAGTTAGCCGACAAGTATGTGGCAATTCGGCCACAGGGGCAGAAGCGCCCAACCAGCAGCCAGCCCCAAAAGACTGTACAACCAGGGGGACACCCCTCTTCAGCTCATCGCCCCCAAAGACAAGCGTCCTCCAACCCGGGTGCTCTTGGCCAGCAACCGCACCGCAGTGTCCCTGCAAGTGATCAGAGATCATAGGTGCCATGACTGGAGAAGAAGTGCTACGGCTGTGGGAAAATCGGACATCTGAAGATGAACTGTCCTGCATCCCAAGCACCCCAGACTCGTGCCCCAAATCCGATTGCTGGAGCCCGGCTAGCTTGTTTGACGAGTGGAGATGAGCCTGCAGAGACTGTTCCCCCTCCAGTCAGTCCGATGGAGTGTGGCGGGAAACAGGTGCACTCTGCGGAGAGAGTCACCTGCATGGCCAAACAGCCCCTACACAATATGTGGAAGCACCTGCAGCCGGTCCATGTGGTACCCCTGCAGGGGGAAGGCCTAAGAGATTCTGGGGCCTCAATCACTGTGGTGAGCCCCCACCTTATAGATCCTACTGCAGTATTGCAGGGTCACACTGCCAAGGTCACCCTGGCAGATGGAATGGAGAAAGCTGTTCCCATGGCAAGAGTCTACCTGGACTGGGGAGCTGGACCAGAGTTGCGAGATGTTGCCGTCATGGATGGTCTCCCAACTGATGTGGTCCTAGGAAATGATCTGGGTGGTGGGATCGTCACCACGTTTGCTGGCGCCATTTCCCGGAGTCAAGTTCCACAACCACCGTTGACATCAGCTACTCCAGCACAGCACAGCCCAGAGGAAAAGACTACAGCTGCTAAACAACTGCCAGCACAGCCAACCACAGCATCAACCAGCCCAGAGGAAAAGATTACAGCGGCTAGATCAGCACATCGACCCCGCATGCCTTTTGCCTCTGGTATGCCTACGTCCCCTAGCAACGCAGAGGATGTTGGGTTCAGCTCGTTTGATCCTGTAGGGGTGCCCAATAATGCTCCTGACCCAAGTGGTTTGCCAACTCCGGTGGTGAGTATGAGAAACCACACTGACTTTTCCGTGACAGACCCCTACCAGACTGACCCTAGCAGTCCCAACCTAGATCCCCCTGTAGTGTGTCCCAATTTAGAAGAGATTGAGGGCTGCAGGCAGGACTTTAGGGAGGCTCAACTCTCTGACCCATCCTTGAAAGGCAGGAGGCGCCACTCTGGCAGCGGCCTTGACAGGGTTGGGGCAGGAAGTTTAACCTGGTGGGAAGGGTTTAGGTACAGGGTAGCCAGGAAAGTGGGAGGGGATAGACCAGATAGGGAATGTGTCCAACTGGTCCCCCCAGGGAACTTTCATGCGCATCCGGTGTCGGTTGCCAGTGAAAGCCCTTTGGACAGTCACTCAGAGATAGACCGTACCCTGAAGTGCCTGACACAGAGCTTACCCTGGTCTGGAATGTCGGATGATGCCCAGACCAACTGTAAGGCTGGTGCCATGCGTTGGCAGCTGGGGCACTCCAGCGGTTGTGTTGTCTCTGGGCCTCTGCCCATAGGAGAACCTTTACAGCAAGATGCTGTGGACATAGCAGGTCCCCTGCCTGTGCTCAGTAGATCGAGGACGATACGCAGCCTCCCTGTAGTGGATGCCACACAGGATCCAGAGGCTGGTGGTCTGGCCGCCATCACTGTGGCACAGGTAGCGGAAGAGGAGGAAAGAGTAGGCCTAGGTGACAGGGTAGGTTTCCCGAGTCATAGGTCGACAGAGGAGGATTGGAGGGCAGGTCTGACAGTTAGGGCAGACAGTTGCCAGATAGGAATGATGGAGGTGCAGTGCCTGGGGCACCATGTGGGAGGAGACAGGGGTAGGCCCAAACCAGAGGGGGTGGAGGCAACCAGGGGCTGTCCCCGACCCACATCACCCAGACTGGTACTGACCTTAGAAGTAAGGCCCTACGGACACGTTGTCATTGACCTTAGTCCTGTAGTGAACCCCTTTACAGAGATGGCTAGGAAGGGCATTCCCAAGTCAGTGGACTTTGCACCCGCTTGCGAGTTGGCATTCCAATCATTGAAGGAGACTCTGGTATCCACTCCAGTGCTGATGGCGCACATTCTTGACCAGGACTGTGTTTTACGAACTACTGCGCCACTGCACGGACTGGGAGCAGTACTAAGCCAAGAGGAGCCATATGGGCAGGAGCACCCTGTGGCCTGTTTGAGCAGGAAACTGCTATTGTGGGAGGTGGGGTATGCCACAATTGTGACACCTTGGGTGGCACTTGTGTGTAACTGGCCCCCCACCGTGGTGACTTTCCACCCACCTGTTAGGTGGCTGCAACCTACCTTGGGGAAATCGGACAGACTTTTGTGGTGGAGCCTTGAACTTGGACTTCAGGTGGACTATTTGAACATTGTACACCCACAAATAGAGGCCCACTGCACTATGAATGAACTGTCTATGCCGGAGCCTACACCCCCCCAGGTAGCGTCCCCTTCAACCCAAAGGACTGCGGGACCAGGAGTCAAATCGTTGGGACATGGCTCCCTGGTTTTCCGCTTGAACTGGAGGGGAGAGGAGTGTGGCCGGAGAGACCCCCCAGCCCACGTGGACAATGGCGGCCGCAGCACTGAAGGGGATTACCCTCAGTGCCCGGCGCCATATTAAAGGACCCTGGGCGCTTGGCGACAATTTTAAATGTTATGGGTGCTAGGCGCCGTGTGGTTAAAATGTTTTAAAAAGTATATTTAATTGTGTGCCGCGGTCCTAGACCTCCCCGGTGAGTGCGGCAGTGAGCACAGCGTCGGCCGCACTAGCTGTATGTGCGCGCCGGGGGGAGAAGGGTGAGCCAATGCGGCTGGGAGCTCAGCTCCCGCTGCAGCGCGCTCTGTAGTTGCCTGTGCTGGGGGATGGGAGCTCTGCTCCCGGCACCTCAGCACGCTGGAGGCGGCCAGCCGCAGCAGCTGGGATGAATGTCCCGGGCTGCTAGGCAGCAGGGGGGGTGCACCGCAGCCCGGCTCCCCGCCGGACGCTGCGGTGAGGCCACAGAACTTAGCGCCGCATACAGGGGACCGGGCTAGCTGGCCCCCTGCGCGGCGAGGGCACCAGAGCGCGCCGCTCATGGGGGACTGGGCTAGCCGGCTCCCTAGCGGCGGGGGTGAGCAGGATGGTGAGTGCTGGGGTCCGGGAGCTACGCTCCCGGCACCTCAGCACTGTAAAAGACACAGAGCCACGGCGGCCGGGACAAGTGTCCCGGGCCACCGGGCTTTAGATCAGGGGGGTGCGCCGCACCGTGCGGCGAGGCCACCAAGTTAGTGCCACACTGGGGGGACAGGGAGATCAGGCTCCCTGGACCCCAGGGGCAGGCAGGCTGGAGGATGGGGGAAGCCAGCCCCATACCTCCAGCACTGAGAGAGAGAGCCTGAGCAGCCAGGCTACCGGGCTAGAGGAGCCCAGCGCTGAGCGCTGGGCACAGCATAAAAAACTTTGTTTTAAATGTAATAACAAATATGTTGTGATGTGGGGCACTGCAGTGCCTGGGTATGTGGAGCCTGTGCAGGGCACAGGCTCAGTGTGTATTTAAAGGGAAACACATGTGTTTAAATGTAATGTATTTAAAGGTAAATTGCACTTACTTGGTTGTGTATCCCAGGAGGGGGGAATCCATGGCTGTGCAGGCTGATGGATTCTCCCAGACATTTTCCCCAAAAATGGAATACTTTCCCTTCCAGCCTCAGACTTGAAAGTGGCATTGGAAGAGAGAGGAGAAGCTCAGCTATGAAACAAGCTGAGTGGTTTTCTGGAGCTCCATAGGGATCACCCGTAATGGCCAGGTTACCCTGACCAGCGATCTAGGCTGCCCAGCTCTGGAGCTCAAATCCAGGCTGCAGACAGTGGGTTAGGTCCCGGGCAGGTTTCTGGAAGTCAGTTTAGGTGGGAAAACTTCCCCCAGCCTAGACTGAATGGCAACGGGCGTATCCTGATCCGCCAGGATGGGACAGTCAAAGGAGAGTGACCACTCCCCACTGTCCATAGAGGACAATGTTAGCTGTGCATGTGACCAAGGCATGCACAGCCCATGGGTAAACACTGATTGGTTGTAAACCACAGGGCGGACTTACCCCCTGTGGTAGTGTGTATTGGAGTAGGATAAAAGGATGGCAGTTGCCCCATGAAAAGTGTATTGTACCATCTTCATTCTGCTGTAAACATCTCGCTGTATTGCTGAAGTTCTTTTCAGAACTATTTGTTGGCATTAAAACATCATCTGCCTCAAGAAGATTGCGTCATCTTGTGACCTACAGGGCTATGTGAAACCTAGCCCCATTCACCGGCTGTCTAGGGTGAATCAGCATCTCCAAGTTCCGCCTTCCGCCAGCTACCAGTAGAGGACTAGTGGGAATCGTCAATACCACACAGGTGTGGTAAGGCAGCGTGTCGACACATTCAGAGCAGAACCGTGGTTCCAAACGCCACGGCAGGTTAGGAGTTTGGTGGTGGCAGCATAAACCCGCCCACAGCGCAGTGGGTGGAGTCAGTAACAGGCGGTTACTGACAGTAAGTGGGAATCCCCTATTTGGCCAGGTCCCGTGTGACCTGAACATACAATCTGTGTACTGGGGACGGGACGTGAAAGCGGTGACTGCTTTTTGTACGAGACCGTCCGGTCACACTATGTTACAGTGTATTCCTGGAAATCAGTATAAAGTAGCATTTCGTATGCAGATACAGCCGCACACAGAATATAGGTATGCTGCATATCGTTTTAATCAGCAGAAGCTGCTTGTGCATCCTAGCCACATAGTAATGCAAATAAGACACATTTACATAAAAAAGGCACCCAATGTTAGCAGAGCTGCCAGCTGACTCACGCCAGGCATTTCCTACTGCATGCCGTATGAAGGCAAGATGTATGACGACACATCTGTATCCAAGCAGAGGCAGAGGTCACAGTATTAGCGGTATTGTGAGTGATGTGTGCGGGTGGGTTGGGTGTGCAGTAGTGTTCGGCATATGTGTAAGGGGCATTATGTGTGTCGTGTATAAATGCATTAATAATGTGCAGCAAATGTGTAAGGGATACTGTGTGTCATTATGTGTATAACGTGCATTAATAATGTGCGGCATATTTGAACAGGATGTTATGTGTGTCATTATGTGTATAAGGGCATTAATAATGTGTGGCATATGTGTAAGGGACATTATGTGTATAAGGGCATTAATAGAGGTTGGCAAATGTGTACAGCAAATTCTGTTTATAAGGACATTAATAATGTGTGTCATGTGTAAGGGGCAATATTGTGTGGTATTATGTGTATAAATGCATTGCTAATGTGTGGCATTATGTGTATAAGGTGCTCTACTGTGTGGCGTAACATACAGAAAGAGCACTACTGTGTGGTCTAATGTGAATAAAGAGCAATATGGTGTGGTGTAATGTGAATAAGGGGCAATGCAGTATGGTGTAATGTGAATAAGGGGCACTACTATGAGGAGTAACATTTATAAGGTAAAGTGGCACTGCTGTGTGATGTAACGTGAATAAGGGAAACTATCGCATGATATAATGTGAATAACGTTGCACTACTGTGGTGTAATTTGAATTGGGGGTACTATTGTGTGGCCATGTCCCTTCCCAGCAAGAACACGCCCCTTTTTGGGCTGTGCCCCGAATATGTGCACTGTTCCTATTTAAAATATAGGGGATAGGAGCACCAAAAATGAGGACTACTATGGGTGAGGGGTGATAGTGCTGGGAAAGGGACACAGAGTCTGTGGCGGAACTAGCGGCAGGGCATCATATTGATAAGGGCCAGCTCTGGTAATGACTCAGTGTGGCAACCTCCACTCTGGCAATGCAGTAGACGCTAGTGCCCATGCGCAAGTCTATGGGAACATGCCACCTGCAATATGTTCCCTGATACATCTCTACTGCACACGCACAAATCTACAAGATGGCCACTGCAACATTTACCCAGTGATTTCTGTCTGCAGCGCCGGCCGGCACAGGTTTCCGGAGAGGTAATTATTATATGGGTGCAGGGTGCGCAGTATGTGACCCCCTGGACTCAGGGACCCCTGTGCACCCATTACAGAAACGCCAATGGAGATGGGGCTGAGTGGGTATGGATTACCCGGGCTGGGCCTTTCTAAGGGCCCAGGAGAGCAGGGAAAGCATAACTACAACCTTCACAATGCCGGATCCACACCCTCGGGCACATCCTGCTGATTCTCACTGCTACTTGGGAAGTACTGAATAAGAGGACATAGCCATAGACCCCTGTGGTCACATCTTCCAGCACTTTATGTATTAACAGTTTCTTATATAGCGCAGCATGTTCCGTTGCGCTTTACAATTAGAACAACAGTTATAGAACAAAACTGGGTAAAAACAGACAAACATAGAGGTAGGAGGGCCCTGCTCGCAAGCTTACACTCTATAGGGAAATAGACATTGATTCACAAGGATAGATGCGACCTATTGTATAATGGCCCACCAGATTGCTAGGTTCTTAATGGGTTGTATGATATGATCACCCAGCAATGTTGTCAAAGGGTCAGGAGGGTGTGAGAGTAAAGAAAGACAAAATATATGTGAGGTACACATGTGCCTCCGTTATCTGGACCACGCCCCCCCAATGCTGCGTTGCTGCTTAAGTCCTTGGATATGCGTGCAGCTGCGTGCGTGCATGTGCAGAAGTGTGGAAGTCGCTGAATAGAGATTTCCGCACTTCAGCGACTCAAGCTGAATCGACCCCTTTATCGGCCAACTGCGTGCGGCATAAACACTCTGATCCAACTCTTAATCAGGTCCATTGCCTCCTTCCAAGAGTGGAGGAGTAGTACAGAAGAAAGGGGAGTACGGCTGGGGGTGGGACACACGTGGAGGAAGGAGCAGAGGGGTCCGGTGCAGCACATTGTTTTGAAATTATATTTTTAGATTCAACAATTACTTTGCACGGGTACTTATACTGCGGATGATTGGTACATCTGCAAATGTGCTTCTCTACCAAGCCGGCCCCACTACGTACAGCCCTTTGGTGGAGAAATTCATTTCTAACACACTCTGCACATTTAAGCATGAATACTCCTTCCATTATTTTCCCACTATAGATGTTAGGCTTACTGGTCTGTAATTCCCAGGATTAGATTTAGTTCCCTTTTTAATAGGTGGCACCACATCTGCAATTCTCCAGTCCCTTGGAACCACGCCTGTCATGATGGAAGCTTTAAAGATTAAATGTAATGGCCTTGCTATCTCTGAGCAGTATATTGTATATATATATATATATATATATATATATATATATATTTTGTATATATATATAACAGTGTGTATTAATCTATCAGTCCTTTTGCTTTGTGTGTTGTATACATTCTCAATATCTGTCCTTACTTTGGTTATGTTCCAACTGTGACGTTATTCTTTACATATGAGAGCAGCTCTGTAAGGGTGGGCACACATCAGTGCCGGTGGACCCGCCCATACACACAGCCAGATGTACCTATATATATCTGTAGATATATCGGCCATCGGCTGTTTTGCACAGCTGCCATAAAATGTCTGTGAATCCCATCGTTCACACATACATATTAGGGGTACACACCCGCAGATGAGTTTACAATATATCGTCCATTTGCACGAATGGCCGATATACTGCCTATTGGGGGTCATTCAGGTGCGGGCACAAAGTGGTTATTGTACACATAGCAATTAATGTTTTCGCACTGTGCATGCATCTGAGCCGCAGTGCGCATGTGCAGTGAGTGATTTACAGTGAGATTGTGGTCACAAAGTGAGTGATAGGAAGCCAGCATTTGGGGTTGTAACGGGGAGTGATCATGCCAATGCAGGCATGTCATGGCCGTTCAGACTGCATTTTCTGGGCATGCATACGTTAGCAGCTGCGATCACACTTGCTACTGGTGAATCCTCTGTGGCCCGCGCAGCGCAACCTGTGCATCTATAGAGGTACCCAGGCTCTGTGTAGTGACCCAATGTGCGACGATACTAGCGATGTTTCTGCAACCAGGCGGCGCCATATGTAAATCATGCGATTGCAGTGGTCACTCTTTTGCATATTTGCCCATATTAGCATACAGTATAATCGTAATTGCATACGGCAAATCATTGCAATAGGAATAGGAAAAACAAATAATATCTAATGTGGGTCAAACCAGGTCCATATAATACTATAAAGTCCTCAGTCCATACAGAATACCAGTCACAGGCTCAGATTCTTTAGTCCACTGAAATCCTGCTAATATTGGTAATGCAACAGACAGCGCTGGAGCACAATGCGCCCTGACTGATATTATTACTGATGACAACGAACCGCACAGCAAATATTCCCCGACGCTGCGCAATGCTTTAAAAAAAAACCCATCCAAACAAAGAAAAAACCAAAGAATAAACAAGTTGAGTAAAATAAATACTGTGCATTGTGGGTAGAGATATGCAAATTAGCATGACGTTCACCTTTTATCTCTTAAATATTAATGCATTAGCAGCATTAGTAATAGATGCAAGGCACTGAAAATTCATTATGGGAACCTGGAAATATTATTTGTTTTCTTTTATGCAAATCCAGGTGGCTTATTCCCCCGCACAGTAGATGAGCTGTTAGTATTTAAAGCTGAATGTTCAAAATGTTGCTAAATGATTGTCAAACCAGCGCGCTGAACATGTTAAGCAGCTGCCCTGAGGACGCGCGAATGTTGTCTGCATTTGTGAAGCCTCTTTCTCTAATGCTCTGCGTGCGGAGCTTTAAACCTGACAGAGCGTATCGGGCGCTTTCTCGTGGCCACAGGAAATCAATAAGGAGTTAAAAATGATTTGATGCAGTAAAATGAGTGAAATCTTGCGGCATAAATACCACGGCAGAGGTAGATGGGAATGACGGGAATAGCCCGTTTGCCTGGAAATAGAATATTAACTGTTTCTGTGCTGAGTATTACAGTATATTGGGGCGCAATATATCCGGGATGCAGTTAAAATGCCGGCTGTCGGGATCCCGGTGTTCAGGATACCTACGCCATACTGCAGACAGCTGACAATTCCGACAGACGGAATCCCGGGGCACGAGGGAGTAGATCCTGTGGTGGGCCCGCAGCATGGCAAGAGCGGCGGATGGGATGCCGCTGTCGGAATAACGTATGCAACCCGTATATTCATGTCACAGGTTGCAACTCTCACGCTGGGCCGCTGTTTTTTTTCACAGCGCTTGTTTAGGACCACACACTTCATTAATTTGATCTTTTCATTTTCTCCATTGTGGTGACACCCAGTGCACACTCTGGATCCTCCCGTGCCAAAAAAGGGGGTGCAGCCATACAAAAAGTGGTCGTGACCTTGCAGGGAATCCCGGGCTCCCTCCACTCGCCATGTGTGGTCAGCAGAAGCGATTATGTTGTCTATTCATCAATCAGGGAAAAGAGTGGAGAAGTGAGCCTGTGCAGAAGTTGCCCATGGCAACCAATCAGCTGCTCCGTACAATTGTATAGTATGCTAATTATAAATGTTACTTCAATGCTGATTGGTTGCCATGGGCAACTTCTCCACTGGCTCAGTTCTCCACACTTTTCTCTGCTTCATGAATAGACCCTTAAGTGCTTCTTTCACTCCTACAACACTGGAGGGATGGGGGCCTTTCAGAGCCGTTAACCATGCAGCATGGATTCACTGGGGGGAGATCATGTCAGACAAATCTTATTGACTTTTTTGACTGTGTGACTAAAGTGATGGATAAACGTGGAGCTGTGGATATAGCTTATCTAGACTTTAGTAAGGCTTTTGACATTGTTCCACATCGCAGACTGCTAAATAAACTTGGAAGATTGGGACTGGATACTAGGATTATTGACTGGATAAGATCTTGGTTGCAGGATAGAAAACAGAGAGTTGTGGTAAATGGAGTGCATTCACAGGAGGGAAATGTTACCAGTGGAGTACCTTAGGGATCTGTACTTGGACCAGTGCTTTTTAATATCTTAATTGGTGACATTGCAAATGGCATTAAAGGGAAAGTATGCCTTTTTGCAGATGATACAAAGGTATGCAACAGGGTAGACACACCAGGCGGGGTAAAATAAATGATTGAGGATCTAGGTAGACTAGAGGAATGGTCAAGAGTGTGGCAATTACAGTTTAACGCCAAAAAATGCAAAATCATGCACTTGAGTCTCAAAAATCGAAAGGCTAAATATAGTATTAATGGCACTATACTGGAAACTACTGAGGAGGAAAGGGATCTAGGAGTCACTATTTCAGGTGACATAAAGGATAAATATAGTATTAATGGCACTATACTGGAAACTACTGAGGAGGAAAGGGATCTAGGAGTCACTATTTCAGGTGACATAAAAGATAAATATAGTATTAATGTCCCTATACTGGAATCTACTGAGGAGTAAAGGGATCTAGGAGTCACTATTTCAGGTGACATAAAGGCAGGTAAGCAATGTAACAAAGCAATGAGGAAGGCTAGTCAGATGCTTGGCTGTATTGGGAGAAGAATCAGCAGCAGAACGAAAGAAGTAATAATGCCACTGTATAGGTCATTGGTACGGCCTCATCTAGAATACTGTGTCCAGTTCTGGAGGCCATATCTTCAGAAGGATATAAATACATTAGAGACTGTACAAAGAAGGGCAACTAACATGGTGCATGGCCTACATCACAAAACATACCCAGAAAGACTAAGAAATCTCAATATGTATAGTGTGGAGCAGAGAAGGGAAAGGGGGGACATGATAGAAACTTTCACATATATAGAGGGTTTTACCAAAGTCCAGGAGGGAAACATTCTTCAAATGAAGAGAAGCAATAGGACACGAGGACATGCACTGAGACTGGAGGGGGGAGGTTCAGGGGAAATTTGAGGAAAAACAACTTCACAGAAACGGTAGTGGACAAGTGGAATAGCCTCCCATCAGAGGTGGTAGAGGCTAAGACAGTAGAGCAATTTATACATGCTCTACCGCCCCTGGATAGTATACTTGACGACACAGAGGTAGGTAGAGCAGTGGCCTACTGTACCATACTGCTATATATTATATACTGGTGGTCAGCAAAATTCTGCACTGTCCTCCTACTATATATACTGCGCACAACTAAAATGCACCACAGGTATGGATGGATAGTTTACTTGACGACACAGAGGTAGGTAGAGCAGTGGCCTACTGTACCGTACGGATATATATTATATACTGGTGGTCAGCAAAATTCTGCACTGTCCTCCTACTATAAACTGCGCACAACTAAAATGCACCACAGGTATGGATGGATAGTATACTTGACGACACAGAGGTAGGTAGAGCAGTGGACTACTGTACCGTAATGCTATACTGGTGGTCACTGGTCAGCAAAATTCTGCACTGTCCTCCTACTATATATACTACGCACAACTAAAATGCACCACAGGTATGGATGGATAGTATACTTGACGACACAGAGGTAGGAAGAGCAGTGGCCTACTGTACCGTACTGCTATATATTATATACTGGTGGTTAGCAAAATTCTGCACTGTCCTCCTACTATATATACTGCGCACAACTAAAATGCACCACAGGTATGGATGGATAGTATACTTGACGACACAGAGGTAGGTAGATCAGTGGCCTACTGTACCGTACTGCTATATATTATATACTGGTGGTCTGCAAAATTCTGCACTGTCCTCCTACTATATATACTGCGCACAATTTAAATGCACCACATGTATGGATGGATAGTATACTTGACGACACAGAGGTAGGTAGAGCAGTGGCCTACTGTACCGTACTGCTATATGTTATATACTGGTGGTCAGCAAAATTCTGCACTGTCCTCCTACTATATATACTGCGCACAACTAAAATGCACCACAGGTATGGATGGATAGTATACTTGACGACACAGGTAGGTAGAGCAGTGGACTAGGTACCGTACTGCTATATATTATATACTGGTGGTCAGCAGAATTCTGCACTGTCCTCCTATTATATATACTGCGCACAACTAAAATGCACCACAGGTATGGATGGATAGTATACTTGATGACACAGAGGTAGGTAGAGCAGTGGACTACTGTACCGTACTGCTATACTGGTGGTAACTGGTCAGCAAAATTCTGCACTGTCCTCTTACTATATATACTGCGCACAACTAAAATGCACCACAGGTATGGATGGATAGTATACTTGATGACACAGAGGTAGGTAAAGCAGTGGACTACTGTACCGCACTGCTATATATTATATACTGGTGGTTAGCAAAATTCTGCACTGTCCTCCTACTTTATATACTGCGCACAATTTAAATGCACCACATGTATGGATGGATAGTATACTTGACGACACAGAGGTAGGTAGAGCAGTGGCCTACTGTACCGTACTGCTATATGTTATATACTGGTGGTCAGCAAAATTCTGCACTGTCCTCCTACTATATATACTGCGCACAACTAAAATGCACCACAGGTATGGATGGATAGTATACTTGACGACACAGGTAGGTAGAGAAGTGGACTACTGTACCGTACTGCTATATATTATATACTGGTGGTCAGCAAAATTCTGCACTGTCCTCCTATTATATATACTGCGCACAACTAAAATGCACCACAGGTATGGATGGATAGTATACTTGATGACACAGAGGTAGGTAGAGCAGTGGACTACTGTACCGTACTGCTATACTGGTGGTAACTGGTCAGCAAAATTCTGCACTATCCTCCTACTATATATACTGCGCACAACTAAAATGCACCACAGGTATGGATGGATAGTATACTTGATGACACAGAGGTAGGTAGAGCAGTGGACTACTGTACGTACTGCTATATATTATATACTGGTGGTTAGCAAAATTCTGCACTGTCCTCCTACTATATATACTGCGTACAACCAAAATGCACCACAGGTATGGATGGATAGTATACTTGATGACACAGAGGTATGTAGAGCACTGGACTACTGTACCGTACTGCTATATATTATATACTGGTGGTCATCAAAATTCTGCACTGTCCTCCTACTATATATACTGCGCACAATTTAAATGCACCACATGTATGGATGGATAGTATACTTGACGACACAGAGGTAGGTAGAGCAGTGGCCTACTGTACCGTACTGCTATATGTTATATACTGGTGGTCAGCAAAATTCTGCACTGTCCTCCTACTATATATACTGCGCACAACTAAAATGCACCACTGGTATGGATGGATAGTATACTTGACGACACAGAGGTAGGTAGATCAGTGGCCTACTGTACCGTACTGCTATATATTATATACTGGTGGTCTGCAAAATTCTGCACTGTCCTCCTACTATATATACTGCGCACAATTTAAATGCACCACATGTATGGATGGATAGTATACTTGACGACACAGAGGTAGGTAGAGCAGTGGCCTACTGTACCGTACTGCTATATGTTATATACTGGTGGTCAGCAAAATTCTGCACTGTACTCCTACTATATATACTGCGCACAACTAAAATGCACCACAGGTATGGATGGATAGTATACTTGACGACACAGGTAGGTAGAGCAGTGGACTACTGTACCGTACTGCTATATATTATATACTGGTGGTCAGCAAAATTCTGCACTGTCCTCCTACTATATATACTGCGCACAACTAAAATGCACCACAGGTATGGATGGATAGTATACTTGATGACACAGAGGTAGGTAGAGCAGTGGCCTACTGTACCATACTGCTATACTGGTGGTCACTGGTCAGCAAAGTTCTGCACTGTCCTCCTTCTATATATACGGCGCACAACTAAAATGCACCACAGGTATGGATGTATAGTATACTTGACGACACAGAGGTAGGTAGAGCAGTGGACTACTGTACCGTACTGCTATATAATACTGTTGGTCACTGGTCAGCAAAATTCTGCACTGTCCTCCTACTATATACTACAATGCAGCACAGATATGGAGCGTTTTTCAGGCAGAGAACGTAGATATTTTCAGCACACTGAGCACAGATATTTGCAAGCACACTGAGCACAGATATTTGCAGCACACTGAGCACAGATATTTGCAGCACACTGAACACAGAAACTGAGAGAACGCTGCACGTCCTCTCCCTATCATCTCCAATGCACGAGTGAAAATGGCGGCGACGCGCGGCTCCTTATATAGAATACGAATCTCGCGAGAATCCGACAGCGGGATGATGACGTTCGGGCGCGCTCGGGTTAACCGAGCAAGGCGGGAGGATCAGAGTCTGCCTCGGAACCGTGTAAAATGGGTGAAGTTCGGGGGGGTTCGGATTCCGAGGAACCGAACCCGCTTATCACTAATTCTTACACATCTGTTTGTGCCACATTAAGCTTGTGATTGTGATTTCATCTGTTCACTTGTATCAGTTAAAGTCTACCAGTAGCGCCCCAGGGGAACACATCCCCAACTATTTCCATTACGTCTATTGTACTTTGGATTTCTTTGGAGAGAAACTCAGTGGGGTTTGTCTTTTCCTGTAGGCTGCTCTCGTGGGTCTTGCACAGTTTCAGGTTGACCAATAAGAATATTCTAGTACTGTTTTGTTTCTTCTCAACTAGAAGGAACTATTTCCACTCCTGGCTGTCCACGACACCTATAGAGGGGGAACAGAAACCTATGGCAACTCACCACCGAGTCCGTAAGGGGCTTTGTTGTGCTCGCCCCTACTTCCGGCATTCTGCGGCAAGGAACCCGGCATCGGGATGCTGACCACCGGAATCCTGGCCGCCCATAACACGGCCCCAAACCGGCATCGGCATAAATGGACTATACGGGGGGCATGGAGGATCTTTTGCCATTGCAGCTCCGGCCCCTGCTATATAATGTTCAGATTACTGGCATTCTAAAGCGGGGGCGGGGCTGCGATGACGCAATTCGGTGCAACTCATGTCATCACCCCATCCACTTTCACTAGTGAAGCTGACAGCTCTGGGAGTTTTGGGGTGGGGGCAGGTGGGGGAACAGGTGGAGGCTGGCTCCAGGAGTGATGCCCTGTTTTATTCGGGAGCCTCACGGCCATTCAAGGACTGTAGGTAAGTTTGGAAGAGGCAAAGTATGATGACCTCAATTTGCCACCGCAAAGAGAAAGTTTAGCTCCGTTGAATGAGAAAAGATCCCACAGGGGATCCCTGTAAGCTGGAGTTGGGCCTGGGGAGGGGGAGGAGGGGGGGGGGGGTATACTGGTGCTGTGATATTGCGTGTTACACTGGTCTGTTTGTACATTTGGGAGAAGGGTCTGATCCTGCGCCTCATGTATAGGGTGGCTGTATTACAGTATGCCATGCACTGCACGTGTGATTTAATGCGAGCTGCTCAGCCAGACAATGATTACACCCCCCCCCCCCCCCCCCACACACCCTCCTCCGCCTTCCCCTTCCTTAGAGGTTGTTGAGCAGTGTATCAGTGCAGAAGAGTCGGCGTAGCCCTTCAGTGCCGTGTCATCCTCATACACACGTCTCGCCAGCTATCGCGCGGAATGACTTATATCCAAAGAAGCCTTATTACCGCAGACTATTAGGCCGTTTGTTCTCTCCTCCTGTGTAACTGTATTGATTTGTGCAAGGTGATCTTTGCTATTTGATTTTCACCCTGCAGCTAGAGAAGCTTTTCACAGTTTGTATCAATCAGGATACGCACCCGTCCTCCCGAATCCTTGAGGTGTCAGAAAGAGCTCCCTGCACTGGCTGCAAATGTGAAATTATGTCATATTATGTCAATTCCTATCTGCAGATATCACCTTCTGGGCAATTACAGGTCTGCTCCGAAGAGCGCGCAAACCTTTATCCCATAGCACTTACTGCTATTATTATTATTATTATTATTATTATTATTATTATTATACTGTTGAATTTAATTATAAGGGAATACGCTGGTTTAAACTTCTTTTAATGAAAGGAAAATAATTAGTAATTTATTTTGATACATTAGAGCATCATTCAAATAAATAAAGTGTAATAGATCATTTCCCCCAACGAACGCTGTGTCGAGTCCCCACTTACAGTATAAATAAGGGGTATGCACAGCACCTGAGAGATAGAGGTGTGAGGCTCGGTTTTCAGAAATCTGAATCCACCTGAATTTTTGTCTATCGGAACCCAATGAAAACCCGGTCCGGATCCCCCGAGGAAATCCGATCTAAACAGAGTACTGGTTCCAACCTTCCTGTGGTTTTGGATTTTAAAACCGTTTTTCAGGTTTTGGATTGCAAAAATTACATGATTTTAGCTGGGTTTTTTAAATCGATATGTATCAATGTTCATTTTTTGTTGATTATAAAAGTAACTGAAATCTGAATCCGAACCAGAACACTTGAGAGTAGTTTTACCAAAACCAAATCATGGGGGTCAGCGTATATCTCTGCAGAGAAACGATATATTTGAAAGTTTTTGCTCAGCAGCAGCAGTGGTGGCTTCTACCTGACGGTGGTACAGGGTCTGCCGCTACCTGTGCCTGCCTGGAGAGGGAGAGGAGACAGTCAGCTGGGTCCCGGCACCTTCACAATTGATCCACTAGGTGGCGGGGCTGGTGCGTAAACACCAGCAGCAAATGGGAAATTCCCCACTGGATGCAGCACGGGATCCGGTCTGAAGATCGACAGTGTCTAGGTCGACAATGTTTAGGTCGACCACTATAGGTCGACAGTCTGCTATCACACATTGGAGGTCATTCCGAGTTGATCGTAGCTGTGCTAAATTTAGCGCAGCTACGATCATTCACACTGACATGCGGGGGGACGCCCAGTAGAGGGCTAGTCCGCCCCACATGTCAGTCCAGCCACCCCCTCGCAGAAATGCAAAGGCATCGCACAGCAGCGATGCCTTTGCACTTCAAGAGTAGCTCCCGACCAGCGCAGCTTTAGCGTGCTGGCCAGGAGCTACTCATCACTCCCCGGCCTGCAGCGGCTGCGTGTGATGTCATGCAGCTGCTGCGGGCCGCCCCCCATTCAGTTCGTCCACGCCTGCTTGGGCCGGACCGCTCCCACGAAACGGCGGCCAAATGCCGCCGTTCCGCCCCGTCCCACCCAGCGATCGCCTCTGCCTGTCAATCAGGCAGAGGCGATCGCAGCCCTGCTACGGCATTCGGCCATCTGGCATGCACCGGCACACTACGGCACCGGCGCATGCGCAGTAGGGACCCGTTCACTCGGCTGCGACAAAAAGCAGCGCGCGAACGGGTCAGAATGACCCCGATTATTTTTACTCGTACAGCATATGAGCCTTATTCAGCATGGATCACTAAATTGCAAAATCAGACTGTGCATTTGCTGCAAATGCATTGCACATGCGCAACGATCGAAATGCGATTGCAGCTTCAGTGAAATGGGATCAAAGTTTGATGGACAGGAAGTGACCATTCATGTGTGTAAACATGGCGTTTGTGGGGAGTGGTTGGAATAACGCAGGCGGATCATGGCCATTTTCTGGGCGCGTATCGGACGTCAGTTGCAGTCACTTGCGATTAAAAAGATAGCGCCAGTGTGACTGCATCCTCATTATTCAAGAGTACCCCTGGGTCATCCACAACCAGAGGCGGATTGGGAGCTAAAAGTGGCCCTGTAAAATTTGTAGAAGTGGCAGCACAATAGGTATACCATTCCGTATAGCCATGGCGGCATCGCCGGATGGCAGAGTCGCTGTACTGCAGAGATGGAATAACAGAGTGAATGGGGGCAATGCAGTGTACTGACTGCGGTGGCTGCCTGTCATGTGGGGGGCGGGGCCACATGACAACACACAAAACAGGCCCCACAGACACGTCGGTAAGCCCTATGGCCAATCCGCCCCTGTCCACAACTGTTAATGGTACTCTGTTTCTGCAACTGGATGGCAATTCTGCAGATGCAAACACAGAATTGCGATTCCATCGGTGGGCGTCTGTTATCCTCCAGGGCGGCTCTTGACGTGCAATTTTTAGCAGTAGCAGTTTTGAGACGATTGCAATTTCAGTCTCAATAGTGATCTAACACGAATAAGACCCTATGGACCCTATTCAGTAAGGATTGCATATTCTGCTTTTTAGCAGAATTTGCAATCCTGTGCCTGGCATGCTGGGGGCCACCCATCGCAGGGCAAGACCGTCTAGCATGCTAACCGCTGCCACCCCCTGCGACAACACACTAATTGCAATCACGCCGCAATTAGTGCATGGTCGCAGAAAGTCGGTAAGCCCCCTGCCGGCGCAGCCTGGCTGCGACGACAGGAGGGCCGACGCCATCTTTTTGATCGGAGTGCCTGCATGTGACATTACGCAGCCGCCCTGATCACGCCCACATTACCCACATCATACCTTCTGTTTCCCTGCCTCCACAGCGTTCCGTCTCTGCTTTGGAAACGGAGTGTTGCCTTCCCCCTCCCACCCCGCGAATGCCAGCAGAGGTGTTCGCATTTATTGCGGGTCAACTGGAGTACATGTGGGCGCATGCGCAAGATGGGCCCTGTGCGTGCGCCCGCCGGGTGAATACAAAAATTCCAGGTGGATCGCGATTTGTGATCCAACCTGAATTAGGCCCAATGTCCACAAATAACTCCAGCGATTGGCAAGTCTTTGTGTTTTCCCTAGACAACGTGTTACTAATTACTCATGGTTTTAAAGATTTTCTCTACCAGTAATTGTTTCCGCATTGGCAGCCTACATCAGTTTATACCATAAGTTCTCCATGCGACCACCAACAGCTCAGGTTTCCCTGGTCACCCAGCAAGGTGCACAGGTGTTTTCAGCAGGTGCACATGTGTTTTCAGCAGGTTCACAGGTGTTTTCTGCAGGTGCACAGGTGTTTTCAGCAGGTCCACAGGTGTTTTCAGCAGTTGCACAGGTGTTTTCAGCAGGTGCACAAGTGTTTTCAGAAGGTGCACAGGTGTTTTCAGAAGGTGCACAAGTGTTTTCAGAAGGTGCACAGGTGTTTTCAGCAGGTTCACATGTGTTTTCTGCAGGTGCACACGTGTTTTCTGCAGGTGCACAGGTGTTTTCAGAAAGTGCACAGGTGTTTTCAGCAGGTGCACAGGAATTTTCCGCAGGTGCACAAGTGTTTTCAGAAGGTGCACAGGTGTTTTCAGCAGGTGCACAAGGGTTTTCTGCAGGTTCACAGGTGTTTTCTGCAGGTGCACAGGTGTTTTCAGAAGGTGCACAGGTGTTTTCAGCAGGTGCACAAGGGTTTTCTGCAGGGTCACAGGTGTTTTCTGCAGGTGCACAGGTGTTTTCAGAAGGTGCACAGGTGTTTTCAGAAGGTGCACAGGTGTTTTCAGCAGGTGTTTTCTGCAGGTGCACAGGTGTTTTCAGCAGGTGCATAGGTGTTTTCAGAAGGTGCACAAGTCTTTTCAGCAGGTGCACAGGTGTTTTCAGCAGGTGTTTTCAGCAGGTGCACAGGTGTTTTCAGCAGGTGCACAGGTGTTTTCAGCAGGTGCACAGGTGTTTTCAGCAGGTGCATAGGTGTTTTCATCACTCACTGACACGTTTTAAAGGATCCACAGGTGGAGATACTGTAATTATTCACTTGTGATTCTGTGAGCTTACCTAGAAAACATGAACTGTCCGGGCTCCTGAGGTCCTAGTTTGAGACCCTCTGGTTTATACTGACACTACACACTGCTCAGTCTCAGTCAGGCTGACCATGGGGGTCATTCCGAGTTGATCGCTAGATGAATTTGTTCGCAGCGCAGCGATCAGGCTAAAAATTGGCAGTTCAGTGCATGCGTATGCGGCGCAATGCGCACGCGTGACGTACGGGCAAAACGAACGATGCAGTTTTGCACAGGGTCTAGCGATGCATTTCAGTCGCACTGCTTGCCGCAGAGTGATTGACATGAAGTGGGCGTTTCTGGGTGGCAACTGACCGTTTTCAGGGAGTGTGCGGAAAAACACAGCCGTGCCAGGAAAAACGCAGGTGTGCCAGGAAAAACACAGCCGTGCCCAGAAAAACGCAGGCGTGCCAGGGATAACGCAGGCGTGGCTGGGCAAACTCTGGGCGGGTTTGTGACGTCAAATCCGGACAGGAATAGGCTGAAGTGATCGCAAGCGCTGAGTAGGTTTTGAGCTACTCTGAAACTACACAAACTGTTTTTGTACCACCGGCTGCACAAGTGTTCGCACTTCAGCTAAGCTAAAATAAACTCCCCAGTGGGAGGCGGCATAGCGTTTGCACGGCTGCTAAAACTAGCTAGCGAGTGATCAACTCGGAATGAGCCCCCATATTATCATATTATCGCTGTAACCTGGGACACTCATGAATCACGCAGGTTCTATGGCTGGCTGACTACAAGCCTGCATTTCACCTGGTTTTAAGCAGCCACAGAACCTGTGTAATTCATGAGTGTCCCAGGTTAAAGGGATAATGTGGTCAGCCTACATTGGTGCGACTTAAACCCAGGGGACAATAGTGGCTGCATCTAGGGGTCACGCTGGAGCAGTGGTCCTCTGGTTATCAATGAGCATTGGACCGCGACGAAGGTGATTTCTCCCGAACCTCTTGGGCTTCTACTAGGTGCCATAAAATTAAAAATGTAATTGGAATTATTCTTTAATATAATCAAACTTATTTTAATTTATTCTGCAGACAAAAGAAATGAGCAAATAATGGTTACAGACAACGTGGATTCTTTTTAGTGAATAAGTAAAATAAAAGTCCTCTTCTGTACACAGATGTACAGTATATAGAAGATGAGGAGATATTTCTGATCGCAGATAGCAGAGCGACCTTTCCGCGCTCTCCCTCCCAACTCGCTGACACTCCGGCCACAAAAGAAAAGCCTGCTCTGAAATAATCCAGTCAATAGATTGACTAGCAAAAGTCAACTGACACAGAGGTTAATTGCAGTGCAAATTATTTGATTTTCATTGCAAAACTCCTTAGCCACAAAATGTAAATTGAGCAAAACATCCACCTGAATTATTGGTTTTAGAATTAAAGCAGCCCGCAGCACTAAAAGCAGCTGTATTCCACTTAATGATAAAAAAGAGACGTCTCTAAGTTAACCAGTGCCGTTTCTTATAGGGGGCCAGGCGCACCGCGCACGGGGTGCCCGCCGCAGCACTTTAACTTGATCCTGATGCTCCCCCTCCTCCCCGTCATCAGTACTCCGCTCAAGGGGTGGAGATTCACATAATGACACGTTTGTGTCGTGACGTTACAACAAAACGCGTCATTTCGCAAGACTCCACCCCCAAGTGGTGTACTAATGACGGGGAGGAGGGGGAGCACCAGGAGCAACTGGCGGGCGGAAGGAGGAGGAGGGAGATTTGGGCTGGCGGGCACTGTACACACCCCTGACAATGAGCACAACACAGCCCTGGCAACTAGCATTACACATCTCTGAGTCCTGACAACGAGCATTACCCCTGGCAACTATCATTACACAGCCCTGGCAACTAGCATTACAAAGCCCTGGCAACTAGCATTACACACCCCTGAGTCCTGACAACGAGCATTACCCCTGGCAACTAGCATTACACAGACCTGGCAACGATCATGGCACCTGTCTCAGAGCCTGAAACCCCTGGCAACCAGCATGGATCTCAGAGCATGAAACCCCTGGCAACCAGCATGGATCCCAGAGTATGAAACCCCTGGCAACCAGCATGGATTCCAGAGCATAAAACCCCTGGCAGCCAGCATGGATTCCAGAGCATAAAACCCCTGGCAACCAGCATGGATCTCAGAGCATGAAACCCCTGGCAACCAGCATGGATCCCAGAGTATGAAACCCCTGGCAACCAGCATGGATTCCAGAGCATAAAACCCCTGGCAGCCAGCATGGATTCCAGAGCATAAAACCCCTGGCAACCAGCATGGATCTCAGAGCATGAAACCCCTGGCAACCAGCATGACACCCAGTGCATGAAACCCTTAGCAATGAGCAGGTAATTTAAAAGCAATTAGAAGCTTTACTGTTGGGCATACTGTATCAAGGGCATTGCGGTGTATGGCATAATATGGTGCAGGGGCATTGCGGTGTATGGCATAATATGGTGCAGGGGCATTGCGGTGTGTGGCATAATATGGTGCAGGGGGCATTGCGGTGTGTGGCATAATATGGTGCAGGGGTATTGCGGTGTGTGGCATAATATGGTGGAATTAATTTTTTTTTCCAGTGTGGTGGTTGTGATCTGTCAGCGCAGGGTCAAAAACTGGGGTGCAAGGTAGTCTTTTCAGGCGAGACCACACCCATTTTAGAGAGACCACGCCCATTTTAGTGAGGCCACTCCCCCTTGCCGCAAATTCATTTTTTTATATCTATGGGGGGGGGGGGCACATTTTTTTAATGCCAATTAGGGTGGGGGGGATGGGACATTTTTAGATCTCACACTGGGAGCCAAATTGGTTAGAAAGAGTCCTGGTGTTACCCCTGGCAGAGGGAGGCTATCTGCTGTGATACGTTTTGCAGTCAGTTCTCTAGACACCTTAAGAGTCCAGGTTTTAAGGAAATCCATGCAGATGACTTAATTAGTACCTCATTCATTTTGATATAACCATCTGTGCTCAGACAAATAGTCGCTCAGACAAATTGGTTAAATCGGCTTGAGCTACCACAGGGCACACAGTAAATAGACACCATTCACATGTGTGCAGTGGCGGGCCTACATTTTTGAGGCCCTGAAGCTTAAATTGTTATGGGGGCCTCTTTGCAGTCAGCAACAATAGGGCAACATCAAACAAGGTCCAAAGGGCCTTTCTGCCCTTACAAGGACAGCACTCACCACTCAGCAGGGCAATAGAGAGCCAACCGGGCCCTGGTACAGGGGAGAAAGGATTGCAAAAGGGTCGTGATGACACTGTTGGTGTTAAATAAATTATATAATAAAATAAGGCGGGGGGGGGGTGCAATTTTAATATTGTGGGGGGGGGGGGCAAGGAGGGGTGCGGGGGAGTGCACCCACTTCCTACTTTACTTGAACAGGAAGTGGGTCACTCCTCCCCGGCCAGCACCTTCTTCCCAGAGTGGGAAGATGATGACACTAGCCACTAGAGAGCAAAGGCCACAGTCTTTGCTTTCTATGTGCGGTGCCATCTTCCTGAAGAGATCACAGGTATACTGCACGGGGAGGTATTGGACCCAGGCCCCCTCCGGGACCTTCCAGCAGCCCCCCCACTCTCAGTGCCACTGCCACTTAGCACCAGCAAACTTACCTTATTAGATGCCTCCTTGTCCCAGGCTACTTCTCACTTCTTGTTGTTGCCAGCCTTCCTAGGACCGGCCCTCTCAGGCTCCACCATTCTTTGCAATGTCATAAAGTTCTGCAGGCTGTTGGGATTTGGAGTTTAAAACAGATACACATTTCACGTAGAGATGAATGGGTTCAGTTGTCAAAGAACCGAACCCCCCTGAACTTCACAATCCGAGCTCGGCTCAGGACTTCAGGCCAGACTCCGATCTCAGAATGAGGCAAAACGTCATCATCCCGCTGTCGGATTCTTGCGGGTTTTGGATTCCATATAAAGAGCCGCATGTCACCACCATTTTCACTCCGGAGAGTGAGGGAGACAGATCTCTGTCTCTCTGTGGGTGGTGGCGTCGGGTGGGGTCAGTGTGTGCTCTCTAGGGGTGCTGTCCTGTCACTGTGGTGTCCCTGTGCTGTTAGGGGTGCTGTCCTGTCACTGTTCTGTCCTGTGATGTTAGGGGTGCTGCCCTGGCTGTCACTGGTGTCATGTGCTGTTAGGGGTGCTGCAGCTGAACATGGGTGTTGCTGTCCTGGCTGCCACTGTGTTGTAATGGGGCACTGTCTTCCCATATGCTGTGAAAATACAGGGGTGCTGGCCCTGTCTTGTATGCTGTAAAAATCCAGGGGTGCAGTGAAAATAAATGTACACTGGAACTGTCTTGTATGCTGTAAAAATTCAGGGATGCAGTGAAAATAAATGTACACTGAAACTGTCTTGTATGCTGTAAAAATCCAGGGGTGCAGTGAAAATAAATGTACACTGAAACTGTCTTGTATGCTGTAAAATCCAGGGGTGCAGTGAAAATAAATGTACACTGGGACTGTCTTGTATGCTGTAAAAATTCAGGGATGCAGTGAAAATAAATGTACACTGGAACTGTCTTGTATGCTGTAAAAATTCAGGGATGCAGTGAAAATAAATGTACACTGGAACTGTCTTGTATGCTGTAAAAATCCAGGGGTGCAGTGAAAATAAATGTACACTGGGACTGTCTTGTATGCTGTAAAAATTCAGGGGTGTTGTAAAAAAAATAAATGTCCACTGACCCTGTCTTGTATACAATAAAATGACAGGGGTGCTGATGTTAAAATAAAATTACACTGGCCCTGTCTTGTGTACTGTAAAATTACAGGGTGTTGTTCAAATACAGGGATGCTGGCCCTATCCTGCATGCTGTAAAAATACAGGGGTGCTGTTGTTAAAATAAAAGTACACTGGCCCTGTCTTGTATGCTGTAAAAATACAGGGGTGCTGTGAAAATAAAGGGGCACTGTTCTGTGTGCTGTAATAATAAGGAGTGCCGTCCTGTGAAATGGAGAACAAAAAATTGGAGGAAAAAATAGTGAAAGATCAGGAACCACTTCCAGTTCATTGTACTAGTGCTGAATCTGCTGCTGCCACTAGTCAATGTAATTCCATCAACCTCATCTGCTAAGGCCGATGCCCAATGTCATAGAGGGCATGTAAAATCCAAGAAGCAAAAATTAATAATCAGAAAAAAAAAGAAATTATCTGATAAGAAACATAAAATTGACAATAAGCCATTCACGACAGGAAGTGGCAAGGAAAGGCTAAGGCCTTGGCCTATGTTCAAGACTGGTGGTTCAGCTTCTCATGAGGATAGAAGCCCTCCTCCCTCTCAAAAAATAAAAAAAATTAAGCTCGTTAAAGCACAGGGAAAAAACAACTGTGCATTCAGAGATATCACAAATCCCCAAGGAGAGTCCAAGTGTGTCCGCGGTTGCGATGTCTAGGCCTGACCTTCCCAAGACTGTATAGGAAGAGGAGGCTCCTACCACCATTTGCGCGCACCCTGCAAATGCTGGAAGGAGCACCGCCAGTCCAGTTGCTAATACTGAGATTGAGGATGTCACTGTAGAAGTACACCAGGATGAGGAGGATATAGGTGTAGCTGGTGCTGTGGAGGAAGTTGATGATGAGGATTCTGATGGTGATGTGGTTTGTTTGAATAAGGCACCAGTGGAGACAGTTGTTGGCCATGGGATGAAAAAGACCATTGTCATGCCTGGGCAAAACACCAATAAAGCCACCTCTTCAGTGTGAAATTATTTCTCCACAAATCTGGACAACAGGTGTCAAGCCATGTGTAGCCTTTATCAATCCATATAAGTAGGGGTAAGGACGTTAATGACTGATTACTGAGGCCATAACAACTATGCTGGTGTTAGACGTGCGTCCAGTATGGTATCTGCCATTAGTGCAGTGGGATTTAGACAGACGATGGACGTACTGTGTACCTGGTACCAAATTCCATCTAGATTACACTTCACCAGGCAAGCAATTACCGGACTGTACAGGGACATTAAGAAAAGTGTCCTCAGTGTCCTCAAAAATGCGGTTGTGCCCAGTGTCCACTTAACCACGGACATGTGGACAAGTGGAGCAGGGCAAACTAAGGCAAACAAAGGACTACATGAATGTGGCAGCCCATTGGGTAGATGTATTGCCTTCCGCTGCAACAACAGCAGCGGCACCAGTAGCAGCATCTCACAAACGTTAACTCGTTCCTAGGCAGGCTACGCTTTGTATCACCGGTTTCCATAAGAGGCACACAGCTGACAACCTCTTACGGAAACTGAGGGACATCATCGCAAGATGGCTTACCCCACTTAGACTCTCCTGGGGATTTGTGATATCTGACAAAGCCACCAAATTTGTGCGTGCATTACACCTGCGCAAATTCCAGCACGTCCCATGTTTTGCACATACTGTGCAATTAATTTGGTGGTGCAGAATTTTTGGAAAAATGACAGGGGCGTGCAAGAGATGCTGTCGGTGGACCAAAAAATTGCGGCTCACTTTTGACATTCAGCGACTGTGTGCCACTTGTGTCACTTAGCTTAGTCATCCAGCTACCTCATTGCACCTCTTTTTTTTCTTTGCATCATGTGCTGTTTTGGGGCCTAGTTTGTTTTTAAGTGCCACCTTGTCTGCCACTGCAGTGCCACTCCTTGATGGGCCAGGTGTTTGTGCCAACCACTTGTGTCGCTTAGCTTAGTCAACCGGCTACCATGGTGCAACCTTTTGGCCTAAAAAAAGTATTGTGAGGTGTTCAGAATAGACTGGAAATGAGTGGAATTGATAATATTGAGGTTAATAATACCGTAAGATCAAAAATAACCCTAAATTCTGTGATTTAAGCTGTTTTTATGATTTGGGTTTTTTTCCCCAAAAAATCCATATCCAAAACCAAAACCCGAAAGGGTGGTTTTGGCAAACCCAATCCAAAAAACATGAACGGAGATCCAGATCCAAAACCAAAACACAAAGCCCGAAAAGTGTCCACCGCACATCTCTAATTTCACGCTATTTACAGCAAATCACAGAGCTGGACTACAGCTCCCAGCAGTACTAAGCGACGTGTGTCCAAGGGATTCAATATGATATCCCGGGTGTCGAGATCCCGAAGGTCAGGTGAATGACGCCGGGATCCCGACAGCCGGAATACCGGCAGTGAGCGCAACGTGTCCCCTTGCGGGCTCGCTGCACTCACCATGCTTCTGGATCAGTGGCGACCTTCGAGCCCAGCGGATTCCACCTTGGGTGGTGGTGTGGACCACCACCCGAGTGGGGATTCCACCGTTGGTATCCTGACAGCCGAGATCCCGACAGCCAGCAAAATCACTGCCTCCTACAACCAAGCTGTAATAGCAGCTATGCTGTACTAGAAGCCTGGTTATCATGGAGCTCTTGGTGATGAGCTATAACCGTACAGTACATAAAAACAAGAGGCCAAAATCTGATTTTTGGAGTTAAAATGCACAAGCGAAACGAGTGATGATTCTATCACTAAAATAAGCACTAGTTCCAAAAAGTCTTGTTTTTTCAGACTGGCACATCGCAGCCCCATAGAATCCTATGGGGTTTGCTGTACCATGGAATCTTTCTACTACATATGGGGATATACTGTATACATTGGTGGTCATTCCGAGTTGTTCGCTTGTTGCCGTTTTTCGCAACGGAGCGATTAGGTAGAAAATGCGCATGCGCATGGTACGCAGCGCGCACACGCTTAGTTATTTAACACAAAACTTAGTAGATTTACACAAGCTCGAGCGACATTTTTTCAACGCTTGAGTGATCGTAGTGTGATTGACAGGAAGTGGGTGTTTCTGGGCGGCTCCATGGCATTTTCAGAAAGTGTGCTAAAAAACGCAGGCGTGCCAGGAAAAAACACAGGAGTGGCTGGAGAAATGGGGGAGTGGCTGGCCAAACGCAGGGCGTGTTTGTGACGTCAAACCAGGAACTAAATAGACCGAGGTGATCGCAATCTAGGAGTAGGTCTGGAGCTACTCAGAAACTGCAGGGAATTATTTAGTAGCAGTTCTGCTAATCTTTCGTTCGCTATTCTGCTAAGCTAAGATACACTCCCAGAGGGCGGCGGCCTAGCGTTTGCAATGCTGCTAAAAGCAGCTAGCGAGGGAACAACTTGGAATGAGGGCCATTGTACAGTAGGTATTGCCAAAAACCTCAGAGGTTTTACTGCAGTTTTTGAAACTTATACATCCCACCATCAATATTTTCTTAAAGGGAAGAAGTATACCGTACCATTAGTGCATAATATTTGCAAACCATTGTCCATTCTCACGGTCAACATGTTACATGTTGACATACTGAACATGTCAACATTGTGTTGTCGGCATTCTAAAGATCAGAATAATAGACCACTTGTTTTACTTCTGTCTAATGCAAAGTCTATGACTATAAGTCTCCGGCTCCTTTATTACATTCTTGATAAGAATCTTGTTGTCTGGAATTATTACGTGAACGGTTGTCCTGTGTTCGGGGTCTCTGAATGTGGGGTCACTCTCCGCAGGAAATGAAATGGAAGAGATTAGTTGGCAGAGAGGTGTGGTGACAGGATAAGACATCAAAGTGTCTTGGACGATTTTAAGAGCTCAGGGAAAGTCGCCGTTCTGACATCTTTTTAATTGAGGCCAGAGTCAATTCTAAGCGAGGGCAGATTCGTAGCCCTGGGGTGAGACCCTCCGAGGGTCTCCTGAGATGAAACAAACAGGAACATGAATCAGGCAGGAGGACGCTTAAGAACTGAGTGATATTATATAAGAGACTAAGCTGCTGTAATAATCCCATCGCCGCTGCAAAAGTAGGCACAAATAATTCAAGTACATATCAGGTGTCACAAATAACCAGACAAGTTTAAAATTTAAAGGAATAATTTTATTATGGATAGAGGGCCTGATTCACAGTTTTGCACAATGCTGCTGTGTATTTGTACGCAGTTGCTTGTATCTGTGAAGCCTTCAGTGGGACTCAGTAGAAATCCATGAGTCTGTGTCATTTGCATATCTTCGCACATCCACTGTGACCACCTCACAGCTCACAATATCATTCACCAATATTGGAATATTGGACAAAGGCTGTCTGACTAAAGTAAGAAACAGAGCAGCGGCACAAACACACGGCAGTTATTTATGTTTAAAAATGTGTAAATTTGTAATGTAAGAGCCATAACTGATAAAAATGTCTATGCAAAAAGGACTGTCACCAATGCCCCTCCCCCAATACAGCCCATTATGAAAAGATAAGTGGTGCAAGATGGAATTGTCCTTGGGCCCTCCAACCCACTCTTACAGTACGTTGTATATTAAAAAGGACATGTACTTCAGTGACAGGGGCTGCCACTTTTGTGACTGAACTGCTTGGTTTGTTTGGGCCCCATAAATTTTTTTTAGGGAGGACTTCCTCCGTTCATAAATAAGGAGATGAGGGTGGAGATTTCATGAGCTGGTCCAAGCTGGTAGCTGATACTGGACAGCTTGTTATTATTTTACAAATTATTATAGTTTTGTAAAATAAATGTCATGAACTTGATGCAAATAATTTAACATGGAGGAGGTGCCTAGATGGCTAACGTCCCTACCTCTACCAACTTTGGCCTCACAAAGGGAACAGATGCCTTCACAAATGTTGTCAGGATTTGGGTAAAAATAATTCCACAAAAAAGTCAAGGTAACTTTTTTGGTCTTATGCCAAGGCATGACAATGGCATTTCTTTTTATGAAGGGCAAGAACTAGTGGCTGACTTACTCAAACAACATTCTCATCATCAACATGCTCATTAGCATCAGATAGTACACAGATATCCCCTCTCATCCTGTTGCATTGTCACTCAAGCAGCCTCAATTTCTATTATGTCATCATCACCATCTGTACTTGTATTACTCATCATCATATTTTTTGAAGGTGCAGAAATACTAGGAGGAGGCTTCCCTATGAATATAGTATCAAAAAGGTTGGGGCTCACACATAGCATTCGTGGACACACCGAAGGGGTAAATTTACTAAAGGTTCTAAAAATGAAAAGTGGTGATGTTGCCCATAGCAAACAATCAGATTCTGTCATTTTCTAGGATGCAATAGAGAAATGATAGACAGATTCTGATTGGTTGCTTTGGGTAACATCACCAATTTTCATTTTTAGAACCTTTAGTAAATTTACCCCTTAGACTCTTCACAGGGATTTGTGACATTTCTGAACATACAGTGTCTTCTAATGCCTTAGTGGCTTTTCAGTACAGATTTTCCAGTTTTCATTTTTCATGAGAGGCAGAAGAGGATGCCTCATTTACAGCTGCTGAACCACCACTCATAAATAAAGGTCACGGCCTGGTCCTTTCCTTGCCACTGTGTGTGTGTGACAGGACGGTCCCGTACGAAAGCACTCACCGCTTTCGCGTCCCGTCTCCTGTGCACAGAATGGAGGGTTAGGTCACACAGGACCTGAACACATAGGGGATTCCCGCTTACCGTCAGTAACCACCTGTTACTGACTCCACTCACTGCGCTGTGGGCGGGTTTATGCTGCCACCACCAAACTCCTAACCTGCCGTGGCGTTTGGAACCACGGTTCTGCTCTGTATGTGCCGACGCACTGCCTTACCACACCTGTGTGGTGTTGACAAATCCCCACTAGCCACTTGCTAGGCCTCTACCGGTAGCTGGCGGAAGGCGGAACTTGGAGACGTTAGGTGCTTCCCTGGACAGCCGGAGGACGGGGCTATGTTTGGCATAACCCCGTAGGTCACAAGATGAAGCAATCTTCTTGAGGCAGATGTTTATTTGCTCAATAATAGCCTTAAAAAAGACTCATCCCTATTGCTAGGGGCAACAGCATACAGCAAGATGTTCCAGCAGAATGAAGATGGTACAAAACAATACAATACAATACAATACACTCTGGAGGCACGCAGGCATCCTTTTTATGTCAATTTTCCACACAGTACAATAGGGGGTCATGTCCTCCCTGAGCCCTTTCTATCCAATCAGGATATTTTACAAAATACCAATAAATAAATTACATTTCAAAAGGAGATAAGTGCAATAAAACAATATCCTCCTTCCTGTCACCCAGACAACATTTGGTATCAGATTTGTCAAAGTCAGAAAAATATCACGCTACACACTGCCATATTTGCACCTCATGCGTGTCCCCGCTGCGCGTGCATGAGCTCTCCCGTGCGTGCGCATACTCGCTGTTGCATGCACCCGCGGGCGCACGGTATGCGCATTTACGGTAGAGTTTGTATACGTCTAGCGTGCGACTCAATCGTAACATATTTTAACCATATAATGTATTTTGTAGATTATGGTCCCTTTGATAGAATCTGAAAGTTTAGTTAATGTAGCATGTTCATAGACAAAGAGATCCCTCTTTGTTTGATACGAAGGGTCAGACAGGGGTTATACAGTGGTGTTTAGTATCCATCGGAAGAGTATTTAATTAGCAATATTCCGGTGTTGGTTTGAAGCGGATTAATCGCTCGTGCGAATAGTTATGGACATAAGAAGTTTATGAACATTTACTGTATTTGCACTTTATTACCCATGCGGCGGGAAACCCAGTTTCCCACCCACCTGAGCAGTTAGGAATAGTCACAGCCCACCTGTATGAATCAACCTATGACCTTTTGTTATAATGCGAAGACGAATTCCTGTGTCCAATAAACAATAAGAATGTAGGGGCCATTGTACTGTATTGTGTGTAGTGTATAAAAGGACAAGCCGATCTGGGCCAGCTCTCTATTCTCTTCAACGGTTCTCATCACTGATAATTGGGAGCTGGACATCCAGAAGGCGCATGCGATTGTTTCCCTTTGTGCGTAAGTTTCTCTGCAATCATATTGTCTTCATTGTTATAAGCCGTTCTCTCTCACTTTCTCTCTCTATAGCCTATAGCGTGCTTGCCCGTACGCTCTAAGCCGTGAGCGAACGTGCCGCTCGTGCGTCTCGACCACGGCTAAGCGTTTGATACGCAACGTGCGTACTCTTACGGTATTCCATACGTCAATTGCGTACTGTGTCCTTTAACCTTTTAGAGTGTTTTAAATAAGATATCTTATTAGGCTTTATCAATTGGCGGCTCGTCCTTCCCTTAACATATCTGCACTAGGTAATTTCAGCAGACATTATCGGTCAGCAAAGGGCGGGAGGTAATATTCCTCGTAGTGCTGACCAGATAAGCGTCTGCTTCGCTTAGTAAAGGGTGCTGAAGGAATCCGGAACCGGAATTAAGAACAATACGCTAGTGTCTTTTAAAACTGTTTTTTTTTCTGTTCTGTCTTGCGTACGCACGCACGCATACATCTGCATTTCTTTTCATCCGTGTATTTTCACATATCACTCTCCTGTTTGCCATTTCACAATTGATAACGTGCTAAGAAAGATTTGTTGCTATTAGTAGTTAAAGAGTAAAAGTAATACATTAAGGGGTAATTTGTAAAGCACGCACACAGCTTTGCCTACGATACAAGGAGAGACCTGTGTGGTGCTCGGTAGATGAATACAATTACAGATCATCTACATTGATAAACGTGTTAATTGTATTTCTGTGGACATATCTGGCTGGCATACACGTGTTTCAAACAAAAGGGTGAGACTAGTGTACGCAACACAAAGGCCGACGCACGTAGCGTACATCACGCAACGGAGCGTCCGGGTACGCCCACACAATTCAAATCACACGATAGTATTATTTTTAACAGGCAAAAAGGAGGCAACGCGATAAATAGCGCAAGTCAATTTTAGTGTCCAAAATTTTAAGCTAATAGATCCTTCTCCAATTTGCAACTCATCTGGTCTAGACTGTTTACTGAATGACAGGAATTTCTGCGCAGAAATAAAAAAATTAAAGTGTACATGTGGTGAGTGTTTGTATATATAAGTTTCTACAATTTTGGGTTGAACCACAAGAAGTCGAGTTCTCGTGAGGTACATACATGTAAGTGACGTGCATGGTGGCTTGGGAGGCATCCCTTGTTAAACATAAATTTGAGCATTAGAGTATAGCAGACCAGGAGGTCTACTGTAGCACAGACCAGGAGGTCCGGAACAGACCAGGAGGTCTAGGTACAGCAGACTAAGAAGTCCGCTATAGAGAAAAGTAGCACAACACCAGGAAGGGTTGGTGCGGAACCCATATAGGCCATTAAAGCTCTGGCTGAAGGAATTCGCAGCCGCAATTTTCGATTCCACTGGTCGCTCCGCACATAAGATTAGTTGCTTATGTGCAGAACGATTGTACCGCACGTAATTGTGTGCATTAGTTAGTAACCTGACCAGTACCATTTGCGTACGAAAGGGGTCATAAACGCTATTTGTACACTCTAACGTGATTTGTGTAATTTTTTTTTATTTTAAGGGAGGTTCGCTGGTCACTCGGGAACTATCCAACAACCGATACTTGCTGGGGACTGGTAGGTCCAACACGCCCCAGTAAGTAAAGGTTCATAGGGGCCCTAGGTTGGGTACAGCAGCTCTGAATCAGTGATTGCAGTACTGGCCAACGTGGGCGAGGAGTGAGTGGAGTACTCTGTAAACTTTGCCGCCGGCCTGCCCCGGACATCTTGGTTTTTGTAAGGGTTCGCTGAAGACCCTGATTTGAAGGTCAGAGGTAGTGAAAGCAACACCTGCAAGTATGGGGGCCAGTTGTTCAGGTAGGGGGCGATCAACCTCGGTTCAGGTTGATTCAGTAAACCGGCCAATCGGGTCGGCAAGGTATGTAATGTGTGAAAAATACGGTTCACACACAGAGGTTTTATGTGATGAATGGGAAAGGATGACTGTGCATGACGGGGAAAAGAATCCCCGGGTAGGTAGTTTTAGCCCAGATGTGTTACAAAATCTAAGGAGAAGTATATGTCTCATTAAATCAACAAAGAGACGGATCAAACATTATGACTACTTACAGTTATGGCAACAGGAGGGTGAAATACAGAGAGGATTGGCTCAGGCGGCTGGATCTAACCCTATCAGGAAACTGATAGCTACGGCACCACCGCCACCTTACATAACGGGAGAGAAGTTGGTTGCAGAGAATGACGCACTAATGTGTAATAAACAGGCACTTAGTAACTGTATAAATGTTAAGGATAATATGAATAAGATGAGTAATGCAAATATTAACCCGTGCAAGTTGTACCCTGTTTTAAACTTTCCCCAGGAGTGTAATCAAGAGGACGAGTCAACAACACTATCGGCACTCTCTCTAGCAGCCACCATATCAGAAACAGCAGTGGGCACGACCCAACCCGTAAGATTAGTATCCAAGGCCCCTAGCGGAGGGACAGGTGAGGTCGTATCAACGGGTAAGTACGGCACCATACACTATGCTGAAACCATTTCACCACAAGCTGTAGAATCTACTCAGAATGATGTTATTAAACTTAATCCCGTTAGGGTAATAGCAGTGCCAAATGGGAAAACGGATACTTCAGGGGTTACTCCTGTCAGAAACATTGCCATGCACTGCCCATTTTCCCGAATGGAATTAAGAGCAATAGTGTCTGAATTCCCTGATCCTAGGAAGGATCTAGTTGCTAGCCAGAAATACATTAGAGATCTAGGGAATACTATAGAGCCCAATAACAAAGACTGGCAGATATTGCTGAGGGCATGTTTACCCTCCAATGTCGACTCAGCACAATTCTTAGCTGACTGTAAATTAGATGAAGATGTACCCCTTACGGATGTGTACAACCAAGACAATGTAAAGAGGATAAATTTACAGTTAAAAGAGTATTTTCCAGCTGTAGTTAAATGGAACAAATTTTTCTCCATTAAACAAAAGGAGTCAGAAACAGCTGCTGAGTATTTTCATAGGGCACTACTGGAAATGGCTAAATACACAGGCATAGAAGACATTAAAACAAATGCCAATCATAGAGAAGTAGCAGTATCTGTGTTAATGGATGGTTTAAAGGAGGTATTGAGGACAAGGGTACAGACCACGCAACCATGTTGGCGAGGTCTGTCGGTGGCTACTTTGAGAGAGGCTGCTATTGATCACGATCGGAATATCACCAGACACAGGGAGTCACAAAGTGATAAGTTAATGGCCGTAAGTATACAGGCCCTGACCACAAGGCAACCTTTGTATAAATCTCCAAACCCTGTGGGTAAGTCAAATGTGGTAACTTGTTATTACTGTCATGAAGAGGGACATTTTGCACGAGACTGTAGATCGAAAAATGCACAAAAATCATATCAACTCCCTAGACGACATGACACACGAAATTGGGATCAGGGACCGCAGAGACGGAGTCATGAGCCACATGCAGGGGAAACAAAAAGGTATCCCCCAAAAAGAGACTGGCAAGTCTCTGGTAGTTCCCATTTACCCCCTTCTCAAGTAGTTGCTGCCAGCGCGATTCAGGGAGGTCACCATACCCAATAGGGGTGTGGCCACACCTGTAATCTGCAGCCAGTGAAATTGATTGCAAGCCTTGGAAGTGAACCCGAGGTCCAATCGATGTAGCTGGTAAATCATTAAACTTCCTTGTAGATACGGGGCGGCCAAATCAGTGATAAATTCGACAGTGGGCATGAGAACCACTGGTAAGACAATTCCAGCCATGGGAGTAACGGGAGTAGTACAGCACTACCCTGTTAGCAAACCAGCAGAGATTACAATAGGGCCTTTGCATACCAAGCATTCCTTTTTGCTGGCGGCATCGGCACCGACTAATCTCCTGGGAAGAGATTTATTGTGTAAAATGGGGTGCGTCATTTATTGTACTCCTGAAGGTGTATTCTTAGACATACCTGAGAATCACGCTCAGGAAGTGCGAGACATGCTAGACTCCCCATCAAAATTAATGTCACATACTGTTATGATAAATAGGAATCCATCCCAGGTAGAAGAAATGACATCCCAAATACCAGAGTCACTTTGGACTAAAGATGGACAAGACACTGGATTAATGGCAAACGTAGCTCCAGTAGTTGTGCAAGTAAAAGATGGCAGGATAGCTCCAAAAATCCCACAATACCCTCTGAAGCCAGAGGTGGAGTTAGGAGTATACCCCGTAATAGAGCGCTTGCTACAACAGGGCATTCTGGTAAGAACATCCAGCACTGCCAATAGTCCCATCTTCCCTGTGAAAAAGAGTGGGGGGAAGGGTTACTGGCTAGTACAGGATCTAAGGGGGATTAACAAAATAGTTGAGAGTCAGTTCCCCGTAGTGCCAAATCCAGCTGTCATCCTTATGCAAATCCCTCCCACTGCGAAATTTTTCACTGTTATTGACCTCTGCTCCGCCTTTTTCTCGGTACCCCTGCATCCTGACAGCCACTATTTGTTTGCATTTGCATACAGAGGAGTCCAATACACATGGACTCGATTACCGCAAGGTTTCATAGACAGTCCAAGTATATTTTCACAGGCTTTGCATGATTGTTTACAGTCTTTCCAACCAGAGAATGGATCAATATTGATACAGTATGTGGACGATTTACTTTTGTGTTCAGATTCACTGGAAGCGTCCCTGAAAGATACGAAACAGCTCCTGTTTCATCTTTCAGACACAGGACACAAGGTTTCCAAAGACAAGTTACAATTATGCCAGCCTAAAGTAAAATATCTGGGACACTGTCTGACACAAGGACTGAGACACCTGACCGCTGATAGAATTCAAGCAATTAGAGACATGACTCTGCCACAAACCCAGCAACAGATCAGAACATTTTTAGGAATGTGTGGGTATTGCCGTAACTGGATCCCAGGGTTTTCCATTCTAGCATTACCGTTGCAGGAGATGGTCTCATCAAACAAACCTGATCGGATTTCGCATACAGACGAATCCGAGATGGCATTTGAGAGACTTAAACAGTGCCTAATGCAGGCACCAGCATTAGGTATGCCAGACTATGGGAAACCCTTTGACCTGTACGGAACAGAAAGTGCTGGTTGCGCGGCAGGCGTCCTAACCCAAAAGCACGGTGATGCCAGCAGGCCGGTAGCATACTACAGCGCTCAGCTAGACACGGTAGCGCGATCCCTCCCCACATGCTTGCGAAGTGTCGCTGCGATAGCATTGCTAGTTACAAAAAGCGAAGATGTAGTGCTAGGACACAACCTCACAATCCATACACCGCATGCGGTGTCAGCCTTGCTAAATTCTGCCCAAACCAGGCACGTCTCATCAGCGCGGTTTACAAGATGGGAATTGGCATTAATGGCCCCCGTAAACATCACCATAAAGAGATGCAGTGCATTAAATCCTGCAACGTATCTCCCAGGTGTGCCTGCACAGGCACAAAGGGTGGAGGATGAGAGTGATGGGGAAGGAGGATTTAATACAAGGGATGACACACATGATTGTATGGAATATTTGACCAAAAATTTCACGGCAAGGCCTGACATCAGTGACAACCCACTGGAAGATGTAGATTTTACTTTCTACACTGACGGTAGTTGTCAAAGACAGACGGACTCGGGAGACTTGTGTACTGGATACGCAGTCGTAGATGACCAAGGCACCATAGAAGCAGAACCGCTAGGCCCACCTCACTCAGCCCAGGTTGCTGAACTGGTTGCACTAACCAGAGCATGTGAATTGGCTAAGGGCAAAACAGCCAATATCTATACCGATTCTAGATACGCCTTCGGGGTAGTCCATGATTTCGGAGCCCTATGGCGCCTCAGAAATTTCATGACGGCAGCTGGTACACCGGTAGCGCATGCAGCTCACATCAAAAGGCTTCTAACAGCGATACAGGAACCCGACAGAGTGGCTGTTATCAAGTGTAAAGCACATACATACAGCCAAGACCCAGTATCACTTGGTAGCAGCCGAGCAGACGAAGCTGCTAAGTTAGCAGCTGGTACCCCCAGACAGGCAGACACCACACAATTGATGGTATTCAATACCATCAACACACAGAAGTTGTGTGAAATGCAAAATTTGTGTTCCACACAGGAAAAGGCAGTTTGGAGGTCAAAAGGATATGGCCAGGAGTCCTCAGGACTCTGGACAGATGGACAGGGTAAACCAGTGGCACCCAGAGCATACCTTCCATGTTTAGCTGAAGCAGCACATGGGCTGACTCATCTGGGCAAGGATGGAATGTGCAAGTTGGTAAGAGCATATTGGTGCGCCCCAGGATTCTCATCCCATGCAGGTAAGAGAGCAATGTCATGCCTTACCTGCTTGAGGAAGAACATCGGAAAGGCAATACCAACAGAACCATCTCATATCCCACCTACAGGCGGCCCTTTTCAGGTAATACAGATTGATTTTATACAATTACCCCCTTGTCGAAATTTGAAATATGTACTTGTTTGTATAGATGTGTTTTCAAATTGGGTCGAAGCATTTCCTGCGGCCACAAATACCGCAATGTTTACTGCTAAGAAAATTGTACAGGAATTTGTGTGTAGATATGGTATCCCTAGAATAATTGAAAGTGATAGGGGTACCCATTTTACAGGTGATGTCTTCCAAGGAATGTGTAAGTTGATGGGAATTGATAGTAAGCTGCACACTCCGTACCGCCCCCAGGCGAGTGCGAAGGTAGAAAGAGTGAACAGCACTATTAAAAATAAATTGAGCAAAGTTATGGCGGAAACAGGATTGACATGGCCAGAAGCTTTGCCCCTTGTATTATACAGCATCAGAACCACTCCCAGGTCCCCTCTTAATCTGTCCCCCTTTGAAATTCTGTTTGGTCGACAACCGCATGTCATGATTAACCCTCAGGATGATTTGAAGTGTAACAATGAAGTGACTGTAAAATACCTGGTCAACATGAGTAAACAGCTAAGGAATCAGAATGACAATCTGAAGTTAATGATTCCTGATTTGCCAGATAGTAATTGTCATGACATTGAACCTGGGGATTATGTAATGATACGGAATTTTCTACGCTCAGGTTGCCTTATTGACAGATGGGAAGGACCATACCAAGTCTTATTGATTAGCACGACAGCATTGAAGGTTGCCGAGAGAGAGACTTGGGTTCATTCGTCCCATTGTAAGAAGGTTGCTGATCCAGAGAGGTCCCGTGATAAAGAACAGACGGTAGAGGAAGTTGTATCACTGGAGTGTCTGTTTCAGGAGGACTGAGACGGCACCTGAGCATTGAGAATAATAAGATCGGAGGCAGTTGTCGATTCCCTGTTCCCTTTTATTGTTTTTCCCCACTTCCCATCCCATCTCCCTCAATTGTTTCTTTCCCCCTTCTCATTTTTCTCCATTTCCTCCCATAAGATGGACTTGCCCCAAGAGACTGTGATCCGGATTTTCCTGTTGACCATGATGTTGACCAGAGCAGTCTGTTCCGGCGAGAGTACCATGGAGGTCGAGAGAGGTTCTGGAATGGGTTCTGATGACAGAGATGGAGGCGTAGATTTCCAAGAACAACATAATCACCGAGTAAAGGCGAGTATCAGAAAACGATCTGGTAGCATTGACAATAGAAGAAATTGTGAAGGATTGTTAGCTGAAGAGAACTGTATCTGTAGACTCTGTGACAGTGTAGTTGAGGATGGGTGTATCAAGAAATGCCAATCCAGTTTTAATATCCACATGGACCGGCATCCATTGAGTGACTATCACTCCTTAGTGGGTAGAGTGTTAAATCAGACAGATTGTTGGGTATGCTCTCAAGTACCTCAAGGCCATAGCAAATCAGGATTAGTGCCCTTCCCTTTAACTATAGGGGAGGTACTTGAGCTAAGTGGTGGGAGGCCGGTGAACAGGAGGTTTAATATCTCCAGCCCTCCTAGTTTGAAGCTCCACCAATATCATGTGGATAGATCCCTAGTATGTTTTAACATTTCCAATCCCCGAAAGCCGGGAAATTGGGAAGTGTCATGGAATAACCAAACCATGACCTTTTCATACAGAGCCGATAGAATGCCTACAGATACAGAACTTATACGCCACATAGCCGGTAGTGGAAAATATTTCCAATATAGGTATACCCTAGGAAGTAGGACCATGAGAGTTGGAGAGGTATCACCAGGATACTGTGCACATATCGTACAAACTGATACGTGTACTAGACAGATGGGAGAATTAGGGTTAGGAGATTTCATATGGAAAATGTGTAATATGGTAATGTCCTACTCAGTCCCATATGTTCTCCCCGATGATGCATATTTCATATGCGGGAGGAAGGCGTATAAGTGGCTTGCCCCAAACTCAGAAGGATTGTGTTATATTGGAAAAGTACTGCCTGAAGTAATGACTGTAGCACATACTAAAATGAAAGATATTCACTGCAGTGCCCAAGCTCCTTATACTCACACTCATTACGAGCACATCGTTAAACGCCACCTAATAGAAAGAACAGAGCATCCGGCCTCTGACCTGATCCATGAATCCACCGGGATTCAGGTTCTACTCGCGTTAGACATCACTCGCACCGCCAGAGGAGTGTTGAATTATAAATAAATATCAGCGCTTGCAAATTTATTAGACAATATCACCGAAATGTATGACGACACTTTTAGGTATACCGGAAGGGAGCTTCAAGCTTATAAAACAGAACTGGTTCAGCATAGGATGGTTCTTAATTATCTCACAGCAGTGACAGGTGGATATTGTGTCACACTGGCAACGCAGTACGGCGTAAAATGCTGCACTTATATTACGAATAGCACCGAGGACCCGGTCGAGGTCATAGACCAAAAGATGGACGACATTCTCCAATTAAAGTGGGAATTCCGCAGGAGACACAATCTCACCCTTGCTGCTGTGGGTAATGAGCTGACCGGTTGGGTGTCATGGTTGAACCCACGAAATTGGTTCTCTGGTTTAGGAGAATGGGCTCAAGGAATTATAATGGATGTAGGGAAATTTCTTCTGTGTATCTTGGGTGTTGTCATATCGATTGGTTTGATATTCAGATGCGTTCAGGCTTTAACGAAGTGTAAACGAAGTACTAAGGTGATGAGTTTAAGGAGTGAGGACATTATAGTTCCAATGGATTTGATTTATGACCCAACGATAGAGACAATGTTGTGATGAAAATGTGATTCCACGGTCCGTTTCTTTCACCCGTTTCTCCTTTGTTTCTCTCCAAGGTAAAAAGACATCCGCTTGGAAGAAGAATTTGATAACCTTTTACACAGACAACTGATGGACTATGCCATAGACCCCCCATATCCCTAGTACCTTTAATTTTACGCTAGCCCAACACTTTTTGTAAGTCTATGGACATTGATAAAGCTTTGCTTGCGTTTATTGGCAAAAGCACAAAGAGACTACAGTCAACATGTACATCGAGACAAGACAAGACAAGACAAGACCTCAATCGGCAAATGTATATTAAACTCACATAGTTTATCACTGCATTTACCATAATTGTTCTTTATCTTCATCTCTACAACCTTCAGGTAATGACACACATAGTCGATAGGGAATACAGGCACAGATATCAGCACCCACATATCCCCCTACTCATGTATCATCAACTAAAATGTGCTCCCCCATTTTGTTGCAACCAAAAGCCGAAAAGAGCTCGGTAAAGTTTGACAGCCCATCCACAGACCCTTAATACGGGATAAGAAGGAATTCAAATGTATACTTCGCAATACCTCGAAGCTTGATTTTAAAACACGTACGGCATGATGATACATGACCCCCCAAACATGGATTCATACACACATGCTTCTGCTATCTCACTAGGTCATACCCTTTTCCTACCTTCTCCTCTCCTCCCCTACCCAACCATAGAAATGTATTTATGCATGACATATATTTTTCTCTTTTTGAAATGTTTTAGAAAGTGGCAGTTATTGGTGACTGCCAAAGGGTGGACTGTCAAAGTCAGAAAAATATCACGCTACACACTGCCATATTTGCACCTCATGCGTGTCCCCGCTGTGCGTGCATGAGCTCTCCCGTGCGTGCGCATACTCGCTGTTGCGTGCACCCGCGGGCGCACGGTATGCACATTTACGGTAGAGTTTGTATACGTCTAGCGTGCGACTCAATCGTAACATATTTTAACCATATAATGTATTTTGTAGATTATGGTCCCTTTGATAGAATCTGAAAGTTTAGTTAATGTAGCATGTTCATAGACAAAGAGATCCCTCTTTGTTTGATACGAAGGGTCAGACAGGGGTTATACAGTGGTGTTTAGTATCCATCGGAAGAGTATTTAATTAGCAATATTCCGGTGTTGGTTTGAAGTGGATTAATCGCTCGTGCGAATAGTTATGGACATAAGAAGTTTATGAACATTTACTGTATTTGCACTTTATTACCCATGCGGCGGGAAACCCAGTTTCCCACCCACCTGAGCAGTTAGGAATAGTCACAGCCCACCTGTATGAATCAACCTATGACCTTTTGTTATAATGCGAAGACGAATTCCTGTGTCCAATGAACAATAAGAATGTAGGGGCCATTGTACTGTATTGTGTGTAGTGTATAAAAGGACAAGCCGATCTGGGCCAGCTCTCTATTCTCTTCAACGGTTCTTATCACTGATAATCGGGAGCTGGACATCCAGAAGGCGCATGCGATTGTTTCCCTTTGTGCGTAAGTTTCTCTGCAATCATATTGTCTTCATTGTTATAAGCCATTCTCTCTCGTTCTCTCTCACTTTCTCTCTCTCTCTCTCTCTCTCTCTCCTTCCCCCTTTAAAAGTAATTGTATCTTTATTGTATTTTATGTATAGTTATCCGGTTAGGTATTTTATGTTATCTTGGTAGTGTATAACTTGTATTGTATTATTCTTTTGCAATTGAACGTTCATTCATTTCCTTAAAAGGCGTTAGACCCTTTGACCGGTATTTGAGTGTTTATTATATTGCTAAGGGGTTCTCAGAGCGTCACATACGCTCATACAGCTTTTAAACTAACAAGGTTACACTGTGTTGCATTTACACCTTATCGCTGCACAAGGGTTTACAGTATAAGTATATTGTTCATGGTATAGTTATAAAGATTTAACACTGTGAGCGTCAGCGCCGCTTGTGATCTCCTCGTGGTCTCAAGCGTCCGCTACGCTGATAGCGTATCATTACGTTAGTCGGCAGCCTATAGCGTGCTTGCCCGTACGCTCTAAGCCGTGAGCGAACGTGCCGCTCGTGCGTCTCGACCACGGCTAAGCGTTTGATACGCAACGTGCGTACTCTTACGGTATTCCATACGTCAATTGCGTACTGTGTCCTTTAACCTTTTAGAGTGTTTTAAATAAGATATCTTATTAGGCTTTATCAGATTAACATTCACTATTGATAAATTTATCACATAGCTTCAAAATACAAATGTTTCTGTCTCATTCACATCTCCAGGCAAACCCAGTGTTTGAGATTACAACAGGAAAGGCTACAATACAAACAAACAGTCTTCCTTCCTGCATATGCCATTCAGGGTTCGTATATCAATTAAATCAGATACATGAAACAGGTTCCAAGCCCATAGACCCCGTGATTAGCATCTTTCTCTAAGGAACTTACACATCAAAAGGTTTTGTCATTCACACCTCTCTGCTAAGACAGGGCCATTAGCATGCCACTTCCTACTGACAGGAGATGATTATTCATACAGCTATAGTAACTGCATTTTTCCTTTAAATACATTTCATTTAAACACGTGTTTCCCTTTAAATATACACTGAGCCTGTGCCCTGCACAGGCTCCACATACCCAGGCACAGTGCCTCATAGCACAATATATATATTACATTTGTAAACATTTTAAACACCTGGCGCCTAGCGCCCTATACATTTAAAATTGGCGCCAAGCGCCCATTGTCCCCATAATGGCGCCGGGCACTAGGGGTTAACCCCTTCAGTGCCATGGCCACCATTACATGTGTGGCTGGTTAGTCTCTCCGGTCACACTCCTCCCCTCCCAATTCAAGCGGGAAACCAGCGAGTCATGTCCCAACGATATGGCTCCAGGTCCCACAGTCCCTTGTGTTTAAGGGGACGCTACCTAGGGGGTGTAGGCTCTGGCCTAGACAGTTCATCCATAGTGTAGTGGGCCTCTCTTCGTGGGTGCACAATGTTCAAATAGTCCACCTGAAGTCCAAGTTCAAGGCTCCACCACAAAAGTCTGTCCAATTTCCCCAAGGTAGGTTGCAGCCACCTAACAGGTGGGTGGTAAGTCACCACGGTGGGGGGCCAGTTACACACAAGTGCCACCCAAGGTGTCCCAATTGTGGCATACCCCACCTCCCACAATAGCAGTATTCTGCTCAAACAGGCCACAGGGTGCTCCTGACCATATGGCTCCTCCTGGCTCAGTACTGCTCCCAGTCCGTGCAGTGGCGCAGTAGTTCGTAAAACACAGTCCTGGTCAAGAATGTGCGGCATCAGCACTGGAGCGGGTACCAGAGCATCCTTCAATGACTGGAATGCCAACTCGCAAGCGAGTGCAAAGTCCACTGACTTGGGAATGCCCTTCCTAACCATCTCTGTAAAGGGGTTCACTACAGGACTAAAGTCAATGACAACGTGTCGGTAGGGCCTTACAGGTTCTAAGGTCAGTACCAGTCTGGGCGATGTGGGTCGGGGACAGCCTCTGGTTGCCTCCACCCCCTCTGGTTTGGGCCTACCCCTGTCTCCTCCCACATGGTGCCCCAGGCACTGCACCTCCGTCATACCTATCTGGCAACTGTCTGCCCTAACTGTCAGACCTGCCCTCCCATCCTCCTCTGTCGACCTATGACTCGGGAAACCTACCCTGTCACCTAGGCCTACTCTTTCCTCCTCGTCCGCTACTTGTGCCACAGTGATGGCGGCCAGACCACCAGCCTCTGGATCCTGTGTGGCATCCACTACAGTGAGGCTGCGTGTCTTCCCCGATCTACTGAGCACAGGCAGGGGACCTGCTATGTCCACAGCAACTTGCTGTAAAGGTTCTCCTATGGGCAGAGGCCCAGAGACAACACAACCGCTGGAGTGCCCAAGCTGCCAACGCATGGCACTAGCCTTACAGTTGGTCTGGGCGTCATCCGACATTCCAGACCAGGGTAAGCTCTGTGCCAGGCACTTCAGGGTACGGTCTGTCTCCGGGTTACTGTCCAAAGGGGTTTCGCTGGCAACCGACACCGGTTGCACAGGAAGGTTCCCTGGGGGGACCAGTTGGACACGTTCTCTATCTGGTCTATCTCCTCTCACTTTCCTGTCTACCCTGTACCTTAACCCTTCCCGCCAGGTCAAACTTCCTGCCCCAACCCTGTCAAGGCCGCTGCCAGAGTGGCGCCTCATGCCTTTCGGGGATGGGTCAGAGAGTTTAGCCTCCCTAAAATCCTGCCTGAGGCCCTCAATCTCTCCTAAATTGGGACACTCTGCAGGGGGATCTAGGTTGGGACTGCTAGGGTCAGTCTGGTAGGGGTCAGTCATGGAAAAGTCAGCGTGGTTTCTCATACTCACCGCCGGAGTTGGCAAACCACTTGGGTCAGGAGCATCATTGGGCACCCCCACAGGATCAAACGAGCTGGAACCAACATCCTCTGCGTTGCTAGGGGACGTAGGCATACCAGAGGCAAAAGGCATGCGGGGTCAATGTGCCGATCTAGCCGCTGTAATCTTTTCCTCTGGGCTGGTTGATGCTGTGGTTGGCTGTGCTGGCAGTTGTCTAGCAGCTGTAGTCTTTTCCTCTGGGCTGGGCTGTGCTGGAGTAGCTGATGTCAACGGTGGTTGTGGAACTTGACTCCGGGAAATGGCGCCAGCAAACGTGGTGACGATCCCACCACCCAGATCATTTCCTAGGACCACATCAGTTGGGAGACCATCCATGACGGCAACTTCTCGCAACTCTGGTCCAGCTCCCCAGTCCAGGTAGACTCTTGCCATGGGAACCTCTTTCTCCGTTCCATCTGCCAGGGTGACCTTGGCAGTGCGACCCTGCAATACTGCAGCAGGATCTATAAGGTGGGGGCTCACCACAGTGATTGAGGCCCCAGAGTCTCTTAGGCCTTCCCCCTGCAGGGGTCCCACGTGGACCGGCTGCAGGTGCCTCCACATGTTGTGTAGGGGCTGTTTGGCCATGCAGGTGACTCTCTCCGCAGAGTGCACCTGTCTCTCGCCACACTCCATCGGACTGACTGGAGGGGGAACAGTCTCTGTAGGCTCATCTCCTCTCGTCAAACAAGCGATCCGGGCTCCAGCACTCGGATTTGGGGCACGAGTCTGGGGTGCTTTGGATGCAGGACAGTTCATCCTCAGATGTCCGATTTTCCCACAGCCGTAGCACTTCTTCTCCAGTCGTGGCACCGATGATCTCTGATCAGTTGCAGGGACGCTGCGGTGCGGTTGCTGGCCAAGAGCACCCAGGTTGGAAGATGCTTGTCTTTGGGGGTGATGAGCTGAAGAGGGGGGTTCCCTTGGTGGTACAGTCTTTTGGAGCTGGCTGCTGGCTGAGCGCTTCTGGCCCTGTGGCTGAATTGCCACATACTTGTCTGCTAACTGGGCAGCCATCTTTAAGCTGGGTGGCTCCCGGTCTAGCACCCACTCCTTCACTTCTGGGGCGCACCTGCGGTAGAACTGCTCCCTGCAGATCAGGTCGATCAGTGCGTCCCATGTAGTGGCTTCCGAATCCTTCACCCACTTCACCACGTACTGCCGCAGCTGGTTGGCGAACTGCTCATGGGTGCTGCTAGGATTCTTGGGCAAGTCTCTGAACTTCTTCCTGTAAGACTCTGGAGTGATGAAGAATCGCTGGAGGAGGGCCCGTGAGACTTCGTCATAGTCCCTACAGTCCTCCGTGGCCACTCCTCGATAGACCTCCAATGCCTCTCCATGCAGAGTGGGCACAAGGTGTCTCACCCACTCCCACTTGGGTAAATCGTGTAGTTTACAAGTCCTTTCAAAAACTTGGAAATGTCCATCAATGTCCCCATCACTGTCTGCAAACTTGGCAAACTGAATGCGTCCTGATCTGTGTACAACAGCTGACAACGGCTCCCGGGGTACCACGGCTTGTTGTGCCCGCTCATCACGCCACATCTGGATGATGATCAAGCGCTCTTGCTCCGTTGCCCTTTCCCCCAATTCCGCTAGCCAATCTGCTAGGCTATCCAGGCCGCCCCCCTGGGACGTTGGGATCCTAGCCCTGCTAGGGATTGCTGGGAAACATTGCTGCTGTGAGAGAGGGCGGGGCTTGTGGATCTCACCGGTTCCTTACGAAGGTCCACTGTTGGGCCGTCATCTGCGACGCTGACGCCGTCAGTGCTTTCCACCTCTGCCCGATGGGACTCCTCCAAGCTCATGAGCGCCGCCTACATGACGCTTCTGGACGCATTGAAAGGGATATCCTCACCCTTCTCCTGGCACACGATCTCCATATCGCCCTTAGACGTTCCGCTGAAGTCCGTCATCTTGTGCGTTCTCATGCGCTGCAGTTACTCCTCTACTGAGTAACTCGGCTTCTCCAATCAGGTGACCGAAAAGCCGCCTGGGATTATCCCACCGCTATGCCACCAATTTCTGTGACAGGACGGTCCCGTACGAAAGCACTCACCGCTTTCGCGTCCCGTCTCCTGTGCACAGAATGGAGGGTTAGGTCACACGGGACCTGAACACATAGGGGATTCCCGCTTACCGTCAGTAACCGCCTGTTACTGACTCCACCAACTGCGCTCTGTGCGGGTTTATGCTGCCACCACCAAACTCCTAACCTGTCGTGGCGTTTGGAACCACGGTTCTGCTCTGTATGTGCCGACGCACTGCCTTACCACACCTGTGTGGTGTTGACGAATCCCCACTAGCCACTTGCTAGGCCTCTACCGGTAGCTGGCGGAAGGCGGAACTTGGAGACGTTAGGTGCTTCCCAGGACAGCCGGAGGACGGGGCTATGTTTGGCATAACCCTGTAGGTCACAAGATAAAGCAATCTTCTTGAGGCAGATGTTTATTTGCTCAATAATAGCCTTAAAAAAGACTCATCCCTATTGCTAAGGGCAACAGCATACAGCAAGATGTTCCAGCAGAATGAAGATGGTACAATACAATACAATACACTCTGGAGGCACGCAGGCATCCTTTTTATGTCAATTTTCCACACAGTACAACAGGGGGTCATGTCCTCCCTGAGCCCTTTCTATCCAATCAGGATATTTTACAAAATACCAATAAATAAATTACATTTCAAAAGGAGATAAGTGCAATAAAACAATATCCTCCTTCCTGTCACCCAGACAACGTTTGGTATCAGATTAACATTCACTATTGATAAATTTATCACATAGCTTCAAAATACAAATGTTTCTGTCTCATTCACATCTCCAGGCAAACCCAGTGTTTGAGATTTCAACAGGAAAGGCTACAATACAAACAAACAGTCTTCCTTCCTGCATCTGCCATTCAGGGTTCGTATATCAATTAAATCAGGTACATGAAACAGGTTCCAAGCCCATAGACCCCGTGATTAGCATCTTTCTCTAAGGAACTTACACATCAAAAGGTTTTGTCATTCACACCTCTCTGCTAAGACAGGGCCATTAGCATGCCACTTCCTACTGACAGGAGATGATTATTCAGACAGCTATAGTAACTGCATTTTTCCTTTAAATACATTTCATTTAAAAACGTGTTTCCCTTTAAATATACACTGAGCCTGTGCCCTGCACAGGCTCCACATACCCAGGCACAGTGCCTCATAGCACAATATATATATATTGCATTTGTAAACATTTTAAACACCTGGCGCCTAGCGCCCTATACATTTAAAATTGGCGCCAAGCGCCCATTGTCCCCATAATGGCGCCGGGCACTAGGGGTTAACCCTTTCAGTGCCATGGCCGCGATTACACGTGTGGCTGGTTAGTCTCTCCGGTCACACTGTGGTTGCATGTTGGCAATTTTATGTTTTTCGGCCTTAACTTTACCTTTATTAGAGGTGATTTTTTTTTCTTTAAAATTGTGAAATATTGTTTGGATTTCAGGTGCCCTGACTTAAACCATCTATGACCTTAAGCACTGGCTTAAGTAGATCTTGAAGTACTAGTATCATCATGACTGACTAGTACTTGGTTGCTGCTCCTGTTCTCTATTGACTGATCATGATCTATATCAACTCTCAGTGTATATATTATTAACGCAGTGGCACGGGACCTACTGAGTGCTAATATAACATAGTGCAACTGCTTGTCCCTGAACACACAAAAGTTTTAACAAATGACAACAACATCACACTGCATTGACATGCCCTTGAAACAGTAACAACACACCTATGTTACTAAATGGCTAAATGTGCAAAGTTTTGCAATCATTGTGGGCATTATGAGACTCCCACTGTAGCCATCACAATCCATGCACTCAGTAGTGATGTGCACCGGAAATTTTTCGTGTTTTGTGTTTTGGTTTTGGATTCAGTTCCGCGGCCGTGTTTTGGATTCGGACGCGTTTTGGCAAAACCTCCCTGAAAATTTTTTGTCGGATTCGGGTGTGTTTTGGATTTGGGTTCGGTTCCGCGGCCGTGTTTTGGGTTCGACCGCGTTTTGGCAAAACCTCACCAAATTTTTTTTGTCGGATTCGGGTGTGTTTTGGATTCGGGTGTTTTTTTTACAAAAACCCTCAAAAATAGCTTAAATCATAGAATTTGGGGGTCATTTTGATCCCATAGTATTATTAACCTCAATAACCATAATTTACACTCAATTTCAGTCTATTCTGAACACCTCACACCTCACAATATTATTTTTAGTCCTAAAATTTGCACCGAGGTCGCTGGATGGCTAAGCTAAGCGACACAAGTGGCCGACACAAACACCTGGCCCATCTAGGAGTGGCACTGCAGTGTCAGGCAGGATGGCACTTCAAAAAAATTGTCCCCAAACAGCACATGATGCAAAGAAAAAAAGAGGCGCACCAAGGTCTCTGTGTGACTAAGCTAAGCGACACAAGTGGCCGACACAAACACCTGGCCCATCTAGGAGTGGTACTGCAGTGTCAGGTAGGATGGCACTTCAAAAAAATTGTCCCCAAACAGCACATGATGCAATGAAAAATGAAAGAAAAAAGAGGTGCAAGATGGAATTGTCCTTGGGCCCTCCCACCCACCCTTATGTTGTATAAACAGGACACGCACACTTTAACGAACCCATCATTTCAGCGACAGGGTCTGCCACACGACTGTGACTGAAAAGACTGGTTGGTTTGGGCCTCCACCAAAAAAGAAGCAATCAATCTCTCCTTGCACAAACTGGCTCTACAGAGGCAAGATGTCCACCTCATCATCATCCTCCGATTCCTCACCCCTTTCACTGTGTACATCCCCCTCCTCACAGATTATTAATTCGTCCCCACTGGAATCCACCATCTCAGGTCCCTGTGTACTTTCTGGAGGCAATTGCTGGTGAATGTCTCCACGGAGGAATTGATTATAATTCATTTTGATGAACATCATCTTCTTCACATTTTCTGGAAGTAACCTCGTACGCCGATTGCTGACAAGGTGAGCGGCTGCACTAAACACTCTTTCGGAGTACACACTGGAGGGGGGGGCAACTTAGGTAAAATAAAGCCAGTTTGTGCAAGGGCCTCCAAATTGCCTCTTTTTCCTGCCAGTATACGTACGGACTGTCTGACGTGCCTACTAGGATGCGGTCACTCATATAATCCTCCACCATTCTTTCAATGGTGAGAGAATCATATGCAGTGACAGTAGACGACATGTCAGTAATCGTTGGCAGGTCCTTCAGTCTGGACCAGATGTCAGCACTCGCTCCAGACTGCCCTGCATCACCGCCAGCGGGTGGGCTCGGAATTCTTAGCCTTTTCCTCGCACCCCCAGTTGCGGGAGAATGTGAAGGAGGAGCTGTTGACGGGTCACGTTCCACTTGACTTGACAATTTTCTCACCAGCAGGTCTTTGAACCTCTGCAGACTCGTGTCTGCCGAAAAGAGAGATACAACGTAGGTTTTAAATCTAGGATCGAGCACGGTGGCCAAAATGTAGTGCTCTGATTTCAACAGATTGACCACCCGTGAATCCTGGTTAAGCGAATTAAGGGCTCCATACACAAGTCCCACATGCCTAGCGTAATCGCTCTGTTTTAGCTCCTCCTTCAATGTCTCCAGCTTCTTCTGCAAAAGCCTGATGAGGGGAATGACCTGACTCAGGCTGGCAGTGTCTGAACTGACTTCACGTGTGGCAAGTTCAAAGGGTTGCAGAACCTTGCACAACGTTGAAATCATTCTCCACTGCGCTTGAGTCAGGTGCATTCCCCCTCCTTTGCCTATATCGTGGGCAGATGTATAGGCTTGAATGGCCTTTTGCTGCTCCTCCATCCTCTGAAGCATATAGAGGGTTGAATTCCACCTCGTTACCACCTCTTGCTTCAGATGATGGCAGGGCAGGTTCAGGACTGTTTGCTGGTGCTCCAGTCTTCGGCACGCGGTGGCTGAATGCCGAAAGTGGCCCGCAATTCTTCGGGCCACCGACAGCATCTCTTGAACGCCCCTGTCGTTTTTTAAATAATTCTGCACCACCAAATTCAATGTATGTGCAAAACATGGGACGTGCTGGAATTTGCCCAGATGTAATGCACGCACAATATTGCTGGCGTTGTCCAATGTCACAAATCCTCAGGAGAGTCCAATTGGGGTAAGCCATTCTGCGATGATGTTCCTCAGTTTCCGTAAGAGGTTGTCAGCTGTGTGCCTCTTATGGAAAGCGGTGATACAAAGCGTAGCCTGCCTAGGAATGAGTTGGCGTTTGTGAGATGCTGCTACTGGTGCCGCCGCTGCTGTTCTTGTGCGGGAGGCAATACATCTACCCAGTGGGCTGTCACAGTCATATAGTCCTGAGTCTGCCCTGCTCCACTTGTCCACATGTCCGTGGTTAAGTGGACATTGGGTACAACTGCATTTTTTAGGACACTGGTGACTCTTTTTCTGAGGTCTGTGTACATTTTCGGTATCGCCTGCCTAGAGAAATGGAACCTAGATGGTATTTGGTACCGGGGACACAGTACCTCAATCAAGTCTCTAGTTGCCTCTGAATTAACGGTGGGTACCGGAACCACGTTTCTCACCACCCAGGCTGACAAGACCTGAGTTATCCGCTTTGCAGCAGGATGACTGCTGTGATATTTCATCTTCCTCGCAAAGGACTGTTGGACAGTCAATTGCTTACTGGAAGTAGTACAAGTGGTCTTCCGACTTCCCCTCTGGGATGCCGATCGACTCCCAGCAGCAACAACAGCAGCGCCAGCAGCAGTAGGCGTTACACTCAAGGATGCATCGGAGGAATCCCAGGCAGGAGAGGACTCGTCAGACTTGCCAGTGACATGGCCTGCAGGACTATTGGCTTTCCTGTGTAAGGTGGAAATTGACACTGAGGGAGTTGGTGGTATGGTTTGCAGGAGCTTGGTTACAAGAGGAAGGGATTTAGTGGTCAGTGGACTGCTTCCGCTGTCATCCAAAGTTTTTGAACTTGTCACTGACTTCTGATGAATGCGGTCCAGGTGACGTATAAGGGAGGATGTTCCTAGGTGGTTAACGTCCTTACCCCTACTTATTACAGCTTGACAAAGGCAACACACGGCTTGACACCTGTTGTCCGCATTTCTGTTAAAATAATTCCACACCGAAGAGGTGATTTTTTTTGTAATTTGACCAGGCATGTCAATGGCCATATTCGTCCCACGGACAACAGGTGTCTCCCCGGGTGCCTGACTTAAACAAACCACCTCACCATCAGAATCCTCCTTGTCAATTTCCTCCCCAGCGCCAGCAACACCCATATCCTCATCCTGGTGTACTTCAACAGTGACATCTTCAATTTGACTATCAGGAACAGGACTGCGGGTGCTCCTTCCAGCACTTGCAGGGGGCGTGCAAATGGTGGAAGATGCAAGCTCTTCCCGTCCAGTGCTGGGAAGGTCAGGCATCGCAACCGACACAATTGGACTCTCCTTGGGGATTTGTGATTTAGAAGAACGCACAGTTCTTTGCGGTGCTACTGCTTTTGCCAGCTTAAGTCTTTTAATTTTTCTAGCAAGAGGATGAGTGCTTCCATCCTCATGTGAAGCTGAACCACTAGCCATGAACATAGGCCAGGGCCTCAGCCGTTCCTTGCCACTCCGTGTCGTAAATGGCATATTGGCAAGTTTACGCTTCTCATCAGACGCTTTCAATTTTGATTTTTGGGTCATTTTACTGAACTTTTGTTTTTTGGATTTTACATGCTCTCTACTATGACATTGGGCATCGGCCTTGGCAGACGACGTTGATGGCATGTAATCGTCTCGGCCATGACTAGTGGCAGCAGCTTCAGCACGAGGTGGAAGTGGATCTTGATCTTTCCCTATTTTAACCTCCACATTTTTGTTCTCCATTTTTTAATGTGTGGAATTATATGCCAGTATCAATAGCAATGGCCTACTACTATATATACTGCGCACAACTGAAATGCACCACAGGCATGGATGGATAGTATACTTGACGACACAGAGGTAGGTACAGCAGTGGCCTACTGTACCGTAAGGTCTATATATTATATACTGGCGGTCAGCAAACTGTGCAAAACTGAAATGCACCACAGGTATGGATGGATAGTATACTTGACGACACAGAGGTAGGTACAGCAGTGGCCTACTGTACCGTAATGCTATATATTATATACTGGTGGTCAGCAAACTGTGCAAAACTGAAATGCACCACAGGTATGGATGGATAGTATACTTGACGACACAGAGGTAGGTACAGCAGTGGCCTACTGTACCGTAATGCTATATATTATATACTGGTGGTCAGCAAACTGTGCAAAACTGAAATGCACCACAGGTATGGATGGATAGTATACTTGACGACACAGAGGTAGGTACAGCAGTGGCCTTCTGTACCGTACTCCTATATATTATATACTGGTGGTCAGCAAAATTATGCACTGTACTCCTACTATATACTACAATGCAGCACAGATATGGAGTGTTTTTCAGGCAGACAATGTATACTGGTGGTCACTGTCAGCAAAACTCTGCACTGTACTCCTCCTATATAATACAGCTGCTCCCCAGTCCCCACACTTAAGCAGGGTGAGCACGGATATATGCAGCACACTGAGCACAGATATGGAGTGTTTTTCAGGTAGACAACGTATACTGGTGGTCACTGTCAGCAAACCTCTGCACTGTACTCCTCCTATATAATACAGCTGCTCCCCAGTCCCCACAATTAAGCAGTGCGAGCACAGATATATGCAGCACACTGAGCACAGATAATAAGGAGCGTTTTTTTCAGGCAGAGAACGGATAAAACTGGTGGTCTCTGATCAGCAAAACTCTGCACTGTACTCCTCCTATATTAATAATACAGCTGCTACCCAGTCCCCACAATTAAAATATAAGCAAGCACAAATATTTGCATCAACAATGAATAAACGGAGAGGACGCCAGCCACGTCCTCTCCCTAACATTTCCAACGCACCAGTGAAAATGGCGGTGACGCGCGGCTTATTATATAGAATCCGAATCTCGCGAGAATCCGACAGCGGGATGATGACGTTCGGGCGCGCTTGGGTTAACCGAGCCATACGGTAGAATCCGAGTATGCCTCGGACCCGTGTAAAATGGGTGAAGTTCGGGGGGGTTCGGTTTCCGAGGAACCGAACCCGCTCATCACTAATATGCAGTACACTGAGCACAGATATGGAGTATTTTTCAGGCAGACAACGTTTACTGGTGGTCACTGGTCAGCAAAACTTTGCACTGTACTCCTCCTATATAATACAGCTGCTCCCCAGTCCCCACAATTAAGCAGTGTGAGCACAGATATATGCAGCACACTGAGCACAGATATGGAGTGTTTTTCAGGCAGACAACGTATACCGGTGGTCACTGGTCAGCAATACCCTGCACTGTACTCCTCCTATATAATACAGCTGCTCCCCAGTCCCCACAATTAAGCAGTGTGAGCACAGATATATGCAGCACACTGAGCACAGATATGGAGTGTTTTTCAGGCAGACAACGTATACTGGTGGTCACTGGTCAGCAAAACTCTGCACTGTACTCCTCCTATATAATACAGCTGCCCCCCAGTCCCCACAATTAAGCAGTGTGAGCACAGATATATGCAGCACACTGAGCACAGATATGGAGTGTTTTTCAGGCAGACAACGTATACTGGTGGTCTCTGGTCAGCAAAACTCTGCACTGTACTCTTCCTATATAATACAGCTGCTCCCCAGTCCCCACAATTAAGCAGTGTGAGCACAGATATATCCAGCACACTGAGCACAGATATGGAGTGTTTTTCAGGCAGACAACGTATACTGGTGGTCACTGGTCAGCAAAACGCTGCACTGTACTCCTCCTATATAATACAGCTGCTCCCCAGTCCCCACAATTAAGCAGTGTGAGCACAGATATATGCAGCACACTGAGCACAGATATGGAGTGTTTTTCAGGCAGACAACGTATACTGGTGGTCACTGGTCAGCAAAACTCTGCACTGTACTCCTCCTATATAATACAGCTGCTCCCCAGTCCCCACAATTAAGCAGTGTGAGCACAGATATATGCAGCACACTGAGCACAGATATGGAGTGTTTTTCAGGCAGACAACGTATACTGGTGGTCACTGGTCAGCAAAACTCTGCACTGTACTCCTCCTATATAATACAGCTGCTCCCCAGTCCCCACAATTAAGCAGTGTGAGCACAGATATATGCAGCACACTGAGCACAGATATGGAGTGTTTTTCAGGCAGACAACGTATACTGGTGGTCACTGGTCAGCAAAACTCTGCACTGTACTCCTCCTATATAATACAGCTGCTCCCCAGTCCCCACAATTAAGCAGTGTGAGCACAGATATATGCAGCACACTGAGCACAGATATGGAGTGTTTTTCAGGCAGACAACGTATACTGGTGGTCACTGGTCAGCAAAACTCTGCACTGTACTCGTCTCCTCCTATATAATACAGCTGCTCCCCAGTCCCCACAATTAAGCAGTGTGAGCACAGATATATGCAGCACACTGAGCACAGATATGGAGTGTTTTTCAGGCAGACAACGTATACTAGTGGTCACTGGTCAGCAAAACTCTGCACTGTACTCCTCCTATATAATACAGCTGCTCCCCAGTCCCCACAATTAAGCAATAAGCACTGCAGTAGCACAAATATTATTAATAAACGGAGAGGACGCCAGCCACGTCCTCTCCATAACATTTCCAATGCACGAGTGAAAATGGCGGCGACGCGCGGCTGCTTATATAGAATCCGAATCTCGCGAGAATCCGACAGCGGAATGATGACGTTCGGGCACGCTCGGTTTAACCGAGCCATACGGGAGAATCCGAGTATGCCTCGGACCCGTGTAAAATGGGTGCAGTTTGGGGGGGTTCGTTTTCCGAGGAACCGAACCCGCACATCACTAGCACTCAGTCCAATCGTTTAACAGCAAGGTCTGTACTGCATATTGTTGCACACATTAGAGATCATATACTGTACGTGCAGATGTTTGTGTACACAAATTCCATATTGCATTTATTTTTGGCCAAAATTATGCCAAGCACCTCCATTTTACTCTATGTTAAATTACTGAGTTTATTATACCTGTTCTAATTAGCAGTGTTCACCTGCAGTTTCCCTTTTTTCTGTGTGGCACTACAAGTCTCAGCATGGTAGCACCTCTCATTATGTTTAGAATTAGGGTGTGCAGTCCAGCTGACTGCTGACTCCTGCTCACTGTAAACTTACGTGCAGCACCAAGATCCTGTGACAGTGTAAGAGCCGGCATTGCAGCCACAGAAGTCACCAGGGGCAGCCAGCATCTCACGCAGTGCCGTTTCTAGCGGCGGGCGAGCCGTGCAACCGCACGGGGCGCCCGTCGTGGCACTTTGCATGTCCTTTTCCCCCTCCTCCCCCTTTCCGAGTATTCCTGTTCGGGGGCGGAGTTTCGCAGAATGACGCGGTTGTCATTCGCAAAACTCCGCCCTCCGAACAGGAGTACCGATGACAAGAGGAGGGGGAGCCAGCTGGAAGGAGGAGGCGGCCAGTGCGGGCCGAACAGCGGGAAGAGCCACTTCATACTGTATGTAAGTAGTCTCTCTCTCTCCCCCCCCTCTCCCTTCCTCTCCCCCCACTTGACACTTGCCTGCCGTACTGTATAAAATTGGGACTCTTGCCTGCAATACTACATGTATGTAAAATGGGGACACTTGCCTGCAATACTGTGTAAAATGGGGACTCTTGCCTGCAATACTGTGTAAAATGGGGACTCTTGCCTGCAATACTATGTAAAATGGGGACACTTGCCTGCAATACTGTGTAAAATGGGGACACTTGCCTGCAATACTGTGTAAAATGGGGACACTTGCCTGCAATACTGTGTAAAATGGGGACACTTGCCTGCAATACTGTGTAAAATGGGGACTCTTGCCTGCAATACTA